>NC_086340.1:41834373-42119373 GCF_032445375.1 Bacillus rossius redtenbacheri | reverse complement strand
CTCGTGGTCTTTCTTTTCAATTACGGACTTTGAAAGTTTCCAATGCCTTAACAAGTAAGTTGTAGTGTACCTCCTACAATGGCAGTTTTCGGTTTTATTTTTTGTAATTAAAGTGTGTTAACGATACAGGTTTTTTCATCCAAAATTATTAAATTATTTTGGTTTCGTATTTGGCACAATAAACTTTAAAAATTAACATTGTTTAAATTACTCAATAAAAAAATATATTTTTTTTACATACTTAATTCTAAAATCAAGGTCTATGTGAGGTGATAGGGGCGATAATTTCTTGCACCCAGATAATTATTTACTTGACTTTGGATAAACTCTTTCTCTAGTGGATTGTCGATAGTGGGTCGGGAAGGGGAATAGGCTTTATTTAGAAATGAGTTAACGAATAATGTTCCTGAGAAAACTGTTGTGTCATAATTAGTTAATACGATGTTTGTGGCAGGCACACAAATCTGTAGGATTCCGGGGAGGGAGGGGGGGTGGGCGTGGAGTTTCCCAGGAAGGATCCGAGTGGCCCGAAAGTTTTGCGCGTCGAATTAACCAACAGAAGTCATCTCTGGATAGGGTGCTTGTTTGTATGTAGTATACTGCCCATATTTTGGCCCATATGCATGCTATAAGAAGAAAACTTTATAATATACAAAAGTTTTCTATAAAACATAACTCGGATATAACTCAGATTTATGTTTCGGAGTCCTTCTTTGTATTAACCATTGTACGCTTGCGCCGTATCTATCTCTCTTCCACTCGATTGGAACAACCATCGATTTGACTTTTTCAAGGCACATAAAACTTGAAACACTCCCATTCATTTCCTACTTTTCCTATCAATTACCTATCCTGAACAGAATAACACAGATTGGAAGAAGTTAAACAGCAAACATGTATAAAAGTTATAGTTAAAATAATCTCTTCGTTAAAGTAATAAACATATTTGAATTAATGAGTGCAAATGAAAGTAAATTTATCAATTAAATTGTAGATTTCATTTCACTCCTTCTTTGTATCCATGCAAAATAGTGATAATTAAATAAAAATGATTCAATTTTATTCATAAAAGTATGCAATCATTTCAACAATGTTTTGTTATGACGTCACGTTAAACTATCGTCCGTAAACCAACTTTACTGACAACCAATTTTTATAGGTAAATCATATTTAGTTACAAAAAGAAAACTGTCATATCAGAAAAAGAAAATTATTATCAGCCCTTATTACTGAAATGCCAATGTATTCTAACTTTTTAAAATTAAATATCCATGCTATACCTCAAACTCGTATCATTTGCTTCTTAAGTGGAACCACGCTGGTTGCATGATAATTGAATAAAAACATTTGAGTTGGTTTTTGAAAGTCTACAGATAAGTAAAGAGCAACCAGTTATGTAAACTGTCGTATAATTACTTTGTGCTCATAAATATGAGGTATGACGCGGCCTCAAATCGAGCCCACAAACTTGTCCAAATGAATGTGACACGTTTTAATATTAAGGCAGTTTTTATTCCTAAGTGCGCTATTAGTAAATGGAAGGTGTATTCAAGAGGGAGGGACCACGAGCCCCCCTTCAATTCTCCCTAGAGCCAGAATATTTAGACAAAACGTTAAAAATTTTATTTATCCCATTCATTTTAATTATTTAAATAGAACATTAAGTTATTTAATTTTTTTAAATAGTAATGCACCTCATTAACCAGTTTAAATTAAAAATATGGTTCGATTTATCGCTACCGAATATTGCATAATTTTAGAGAAGCCTTTTTTTTTTAAACACGTTGTAATACTACGGTATTTAGGGCCGGATTTATGACCCCCGGCTAAAGTCCCGGCTAAAATTTAACCGCAGGCTAGCTCTTATTTTGGTTTTATGACTCCCTGTTAACGTCTACCTTCCAGTTAAAGTTCCGGCTAACCTAGCGGGTGGATGAACCGGCCGCTAGCTGCTTAACCGGAGGCTAAGCAACAGAAAATAAAATGGCGATGTATCAGTCGAGGTTAGTTGTTTGATAGTGATGATGACTATTTGAGGAATTCTATTGAATATTTGCAGGATGCGATGGAATAATTTATTACTAAATATAAAATTCTTCGCCGTATTCGTCAAAGTTTTATTAAAAATTACATGGCATGAAAGTGTAGTCACGCTTTTCTATTCTCGTCGAGTCGTGTATTATTATTTGACTTTAATTGATCACGAAGTACATAAACGTATGCTATGTATATAAACTTAAATGTTCCTGCTTAAGAATATGTGTAAATAAGTGAATTTTAAAATTGCAAAACGAGGGTTATTATTACCTATAAAATGCGTGTTTTCGTGGAAGTTGTATCTGTGAATTTTTATTCATAATACAGTGGACATATGCCGGGAATGAAATGCACTTCATACGACTTCAGATGTGGTTCTAATTCTATGAATACAATTGAATGTGAAAATAAATGTTACCCAATTATCCCTTCCCTATTATTCTGCTTACCGTATCCAAGTTTATCCCTTGAACCTATCGGCATGACCCTTTATATGTTGGTCTTGTTATACTTGCTGTTTTAATTTAGAATGTTGAAAAATCCTGTACATAACACAAGATACCTAACATATCACGATGCAAACAAATTATGTCAGGTATTGTAAAAATGTATTTCTTTCGTATACATTTTACAATCATAATTATTTCCCCAGTGAATATATCTAGGATCTCTCGACCTACTAAATTAAAACAGCAATCATCCTATACCACAAACTAATTCCATCAGGATCGGATTAATTTGGATACGTGATATGAAACTATTAGTACAAAAATGAAACCTACACCAGTGAAATGAAAATCGACAAGTATTTTCCCGAAACGGGGTCTATATTATTTGATTATGAAATAAATTTATGAAAAAAATAAGTGTTCTCTAGCAAAAATGTCATCCCTATTTATTTGTTGGTATATAATTACTTCGTTAGTTTTGGCTTAATATATAACCTAACAAAATCATGAGTTTCAATACAAGAGTAAAGTTGAAAAAACACGGTTTTGAATCGTAAATTGTAATTTTATGGTTTAATACAAAGCAGGTTTGACGTCAAAGTAGTTTTTGGTTAATTGAATTATATCTGTTGCAAGATAAAGTTCGCGGCATATTTCTTTACTGCAGCTGTAAACATTCCGAATCACAATACAAACAAACAGCTGACTAACATTCTACCAGAAAAAAAAAACTGTCTTGCAACAAAAGTTACCAAATTCTGGTTCATTTCATTACCAACACACCCATTATTACACCACACGCTTCGTCAGGTTCCGGTTAGCCAACCGCATGCTAAGTATGGGTCATAATACACCCCTTGTTTGTTAACCGGAGGCTAGCTTAACCTGTAGGCTAGCTAACCTGGGGATTTAGCCGGAGGTCATAATATCGGCCCAACTATTTTTGATGCTCATTTGTTTTGTTTCGTTCCCGAACTTTCGACAGTGTTTTGTTTGGCGTGGTCACGTGCGTCAGCGGTCTCTGACGTTGCCATAGTGACACATGAAATCAACAACATTCGGCCATGGTTCGAAACAATAACATTATAATTGGTCGCTTATAATAATGACGCCTAACATCTACGTTTGGATTGACCGGATAATACCGACAATGTGAAATTTAAAATATTAAGAAAAAAAGTGCTTCTGACGCCGGGAATATGGCGTGATTCGGCGATAATTCCCGTGCGGAATTTGGACGTTTGAAGCAGACCAACGTAGTGTTTAACTACAACGGTGTAGTTAAACGTGAGAACGAATCACTACGGACGTCAGCAAATGAAGGCAGCCCACGACGACGACTTTGCTGCGAATTATAAGGTTGAGAAATTCCCCTGTACCAGGAATCAGGTATGGCTGGCTGCACCATCATTTAGAGACGTTTGCGCCGTGAGTTGATAGCTCCGTCCCAGTGAACAATATTAAAATAACGCACAAAATTAGCGATTGATGTGTTTTTAATAATTTTGTTAGCTACAACGAAATGTTTCATTGAACTGTCGCATATAAGGTCCAGTAGTCCTAGGAGTCCGAGTCTTGTGTCTGACTAGCTGGAGGCAAATATTAAATAAACTTTTGAAAATTAATAAATATGTGCCCAACGTAACTGAACATAGATTTGGACATAATTTGTTTTCTTTTGGACATATTCGAGAAATCTGTCTTTAGAGTCATGTTGATTACTATTGTTGAGTATTCTTCATAATTAAATGTTGCTTTTATTTTATTGTGGTACTAATTATCACTAGGTTATGTTAATCATAACACAAGGCGCCCAATTCCATTAAATATTGTATACTCATGATAGTACAGAACAATTTGGTTACCATAACTTGGGGTATGTTATAGTGAGCGGTATGCTTACAACGTATTACTACAATCATGGACGTGTGGATTTACATTTCATAAGTGGTAATTTTCCCCTAAGATTTTCAGGTTAAGAATAAGCTCTTAAGGTTCCTCAGCTAGATTAAAATACAGTTTATAGCAACATATTTTTAAAAACATTCCGGGTATGAGCCACTCCCCCTCCCTCTCAAAAAAATTTCATTTAAAAAAATGATCATATATTTCTCAATGCGCTCCTCGTTAGCCTAAGATTACAATGGGTGATTTGTAAGTAAGACTATAATAGCGACGATACGTTCATTTCCAACAGTGATATGTTTAGTTTAATTCTATTTAAATATGAACGCACAGAAACACAACAAATACATCAAAAATGAATTGTTTTTTAAATAAATAACTGAAAACACAATGATGTACATTGTTTCAGCATTAAGTTGTTTTATGTATGTACGCTTGAACGCTTTCAAATGAAATATTTTTTCTGGTTTTACTGAAATAAGCAATCAAAGTAGTTAGACCTTGAGTCATTTCATACACACACACACATATATACAATTCTTTGAATAAATAATTTAACTCAGCAACACCCTTAATTTCTTGCGAAGTTCTTCAAAACAAAAATAGTTTTATAAGAATTTATTTAGAATTCCTCGAGGCGAGCTTATGCTATTCCCCCTCCCCACTGCTTAAAGGTTGGCCAGGGGGGAAGTTCCATAATGGTAGTTTTCCAGTATGGTTCTTTTTCGCACCCCCGTTAAAGGCTTGCGTGGTAAAACTTAAATAAACGTAGAAAAATATTGGCATACTGAAAATAAAATATTTGTAACACTTCATTTGAAAAACAAGGCTTACACAAAAATGTAAAAAAAAAATCATCGGATACGTATAATAAGCTTTCTGTGGTGGGATTTATTGAATCACATCAATCATGTGATTTTAAAGCATACTTGATAAAGTAGACATTTAAACTGTAACAAGACAGTTTATCTCAGTAATATTTAACTAAATACATCATGCTTTGATACTTATTTATTTTTTGGTTATTAAGAGTAAAATTTTATTTTTAGGTTTTAACTTTTTAGTTGAAAAAATTACCGTTTTGTGATAATTTTGCTAAAGATTTTGGTTTATTCTTTTACAATCCTGCTATCAGGCGTATTAGACTTGTATATTGCACATTTTACAATTCTTTCTGTTTTAAAATGCAATATATGAACATATAAATGTTTTACCTCGGAAGTGAGAGACACGGCGGGCGCTTAAATAAACCGGCGAATCGTCACTTCATCTCTCATCGTCTCTAGTGTCTTACATATCTACTATCTACTAGTTTGAATATTCCATTTATTCACTCTCAGTATGTTGTTAATACCCTACTATCCATGCTAAATGTTTCTAGCTTTTGACCAATCTGAAAACTAAACGGACCTAAATACTGAACTTCACACCTGTTAAGTAAAGAATCATGTGAAAGAAAAGTGTTTTCCTGGAACTATGTAGTAACTTTACTGAAACATACTCAGAAATCCAACTCTTGTTCAAGATCCATCCTTCTTTTTCCTGTAACCAACCTGCACGCATAATGCACAATTTTTTTGCACCCCGCATATAGGTGCCCAGGGATTTTCCCTGTGTCTATGCAGGTTTTACCTGGGCCCAACTTAATCTAGTTTTAGTCTAGAATTGTCAGTGAAGGGAGTTAGTCATGGCTAAAATAGCCAATTCCCTTCTAGCACATAATGCATGCTACCTCTCCTGCATGATTAGAGCGTATAGGCTTCGGCCTGAGACGCACTTAGAGTCTTCCCTACCCAGACCCCTCCCGCACACTCTTAGTTTTAGTACTGGAAAGAGTATATTTTTAGCATCAATTCAGGTAAGATAAGCCCTCTTTGAATAAATTGTGTGTTTTTGGGTAGAGCTTACATTCTTACTGTGAATATTGAGTGTGAAATTATGAGAAAAAAATACACTATTTCTTTGTATCATAACAATGTTGTACATATGTAGCACAAAGAGCATGAAAACCGATTATGTTAAAAATTTAGTAAGCTTGTTTCGTAGGTAATTTTCTTAAGAATAGATTCGTAGGATAAGAAAGTAGTTATTTTTATGTTTAGTGACATAGATAAAATATATGCTCATTTAGCCACCAAAATAAAATGCATAATATCCTATTCAAAATCAATCTGAGCGACTTTCTTGACCTCAAATTCACCATTTCGAAACTAGCCTTTCTTCAGTTACGTTACTGGAAACAAACTTAACTAAAAACATATTTCAGTTATAAGTTGGATTTTTTAAATCGAGAGAAGATGCCGTGGATATATCACATATTATCCACATTTATTACGGTCATATAGCGGCTTCATATGACAGAGTTTTAAATATGTTATCAATTTAAATAGTTGACCCTCACCGAACATTGAACTTATAGAATTTAAAAACATTTTTCGTCAAAGGACATTGAGTCGTTCCGAACGTTAAGAAAGCGGCCAGCACAACGTCCAATATCAATGGTGTTTGCAAGAAAATTATTTTACTGTTTGGATATTAACATATTATACTGTTGGTGTATCCTACAAAAAAATATTCCACACAAGATCAAATTTAACGTCTTTTTGTATCCAAAAAAAAGCATAAACCACTGAATGGTTTAACGAAATTCGTGGGTGAAGTTCGTTTTTAGTAGCTTCTTGCGGAAAACCTTTTAATAGAGATGTGAATTAATTTTATTAGGTAGACGTCAATTGAATAAAATATTACCGTAACCGAACATGTGAAAACAATTTCCATGTTAGGGCTAGTGTGATGTGTTACTACAAAAAAAAAAAAATCCAAATATTAAAAAAAAATTATACTAATGTTTTCTGAAGAAAATATTTCCAAAAACGGTTTATTTTCAAAGCCATATTTTCTGCAAACTAAAACAGAAACACAGAGTGATGTCATGATATTTAGCGAAATTCGCCAGTGAAGTTATTATTCACAGTCAGAGGCTTCTTACGTGAAAGTTAAAATTATTTGTAACTCAATAATTAAAACTACTGTATTTGTAAAAACGAAAGTGTAAATGTCAATTTGCGTGCGCCCGTCTTGACACACACACAAAGCAAGTGTGAGATGGGTGGTACGTGCATCTTACGCCGTTAAATCTAATAAAATGCATGCACTCTTGTACATTGTTAGTGAATCCTACTACACGTTCAGGAAAGTCGTTCAGAAATTATTGATTTGTTTGGAGCTTACAATTTTTGCAATTTTTTTATTAATGATGTTATTTTATAGGGCACGTTTGTTACCTAATTTAAGGAACAACTAACTTTATTCGTTTGTTCAATGAGAATTACTCTACACCGTACTCATTTACATATAGGACAGGACAAAATAACAATGACTTTGAACCCTCTTTGGTAGTTGAACATTTTTAAAATAACCCTTGACGTATGAACCAAACAGTCCCAAAAATTTCTGAAAATACCATTATGCTTCAAAAGTTGTGAAAAAAAAAAATTATCGTAAGAAATTGTCTTGTATTTTTTCTTTTAATTGTGTGGCACTTCCATTAATGATTACCTAGCATTCTGCACAACCTGCTAGTTATTTTTGTGAGGTTCAGTGAAATAAAAAAGTAAAAGACGAGAGTGAGTATATGAATAATGTGACTGTCTTCTGGCCTATTGGGCTTGGTAGTGTAAAGACAGCGGTGGATTTTTTTTTTGTGGGCTTCCCGAGGTTCAAATACTGAATTTGAATTAATTGACACTGATAAATTTTTATCATGTGACTGGTTTAAAAAACCCTTTTAATATGAGTTATATTAAATAGCGAACTGAATAAAAGAGGATAAATATAAAAACTATACTCAACATTTTAAAATAAAATTTTACTTTTTGAAAGTTATTTCAATTTTTCTTTTTATTGAAATTTTTAAGTTTCTTGGAAAAATTGCAAATCTGAGATTCAGATTTCACTCTGAGCATCCAATTATCCATGAGTTAACGAATTTTATTAAGTGTATGATTTTTCTGTCAGGGTGAAATGTCAAAGATTCGAGGTTGAACCTGAGTGGCACAACTCTAAATTCTGTTTTCACCTCGCCAACTACTTGTAACAACTTAGAAAATTGGAAGTCCAAGAAAATGTTTTGTAATTTTGCTCTCTTTTCCACCGTTACATAATCAAGTTAATCAACATAAAAATAACTAGACCTGCTGGAATGCTACTTATCTTTTTCATTTCATTTGAAGGAACGTTGCCGATGGTATTATATAGACAAAATTTTCGTGACTGCAGAAGTTGGCAAGTAGTTTATACAAAATCCAACATTTTTAAAATACATCAAATATGAATCAGTCCATAAATATAGGTATTGTGTCAATAATCTGGCCTCATTGATTTAGGCATTAAAAGAAAATTCTGAATTTTTTAAAAAAAGATTTGTTCTTTTCTCATTATGCCATTTATGTATAAAATTTATATATTTTTTATAAAGTTTTGTTAAAACATACACCCTTGATGATTCATTTTCCAGATTGAATGTTTCGTGAAGCTAAAGCAGAAGCCCTTTAAGCATGAACAGATTGGTACATAATATTGCTCGCCCATATTGTTAAAACACTGCATGAATCATTCAAAATTACCTATATATACAATTAGTTTAGTACACTGTAAGTCATTGACTATTATTATGGAATACGAAAGAAAAGGCATTGTTTTGTATTTTTACGAAAAAGGTCTTAAATTTGTTTCCACACTATTTCTTCATATAAAATTATAATCAAATAATATGTGAATACAGAATTAAAAGTCTAGAGCAATCTTCAAAAATTAATTTCTGAATTATAAACTGTATACACAGATAAATTATGGATAGCAACAGTTCTCAGGAACAATATAATTCAAGTGCATCTAAAAATCTAGTTCCTAAAATATGGACTCTCTTAAATAATAAACGTTATTAATCGTTACATCAGTGTCAAATTTAATTTCACAACACAACTCATGAACTATGTATGTGTTTTTGGCGTTTGTTTCTTGAATAGTCCATGCTACGATCACATTCCATCCGAAAACCCTTAAGAAGTGTACAAAATTATAACGCTAGGTTTTTAAAAATTATTTTTATAGGCCTACACCACAAACGGTAGACAATATACCTATACATAATAAAAATTGTTAAAGTAATATTTTGCTACGTATAACTAAACAAAAAACTCCTAAATATATGCATTTTCAATTGCATGATTTTAAAGTTTAGCAGTAAATTGTATTTACATTTTTTTTTTTGTTATTTCGTTCTTTTTTCAAAATATAAACTTGTGATGCCCGAAACATCGAGAATGACAACGTTTATTCACGCCACTCCACCTGGTGGCCATTGTAAGCTCGGAATTCTGAGGCTGCTAAAGGTGATAATAGCCAGAAACGAGACAATGCGTGGTGCGTAGAGAGGGAGGGGGGTAGCAGCGACCCTTGTAATCTGGCCAGGCACACATGGCATGCCTTAAATCAGTGGGTGGCACGTGACAACATGCGTGACGCCAGTGACCGTGCAGGGCTGCCAGCCAACTCCGAAGTTGGCGCATTATGCGCACCTATCTGTGTTCGTAACACTGCCCCCTCCTTAAACCTGTTTGTCCCGAACAAGTAACACTTCCCTATCAGCATATTCTTTCAATCGGTCCAAATGAACCACTTTCATCCGTCCCCTTATTCCTCTTTCCTCTCTGGATGCGGTAGACCACGTAATTTAGCTGCTTCAAGATGTCATATGGGCTTTCCCACGCTGCTTGAAGCTTAGGGTACCTTCTCTTCCTTTGTTGTGGGTTGTAAAACCACACCAAATCGCCCTCCTGAAATCTGGTTGAGTTAGTCTTCAGGTTGTACCTCGTCTTCCTTTGATTCGTCACTAATTGAAGTTTTTTGCAGACGTCATGTACAAGTGTCGTTAGCTCCTCTAGACCAGTGTTTTTCAATCTTTTTGATTTCGCGACCCCCTTACAAGTTGAAAAATTCCGGCGCCCCCCTTGTGTCACAGAAAGACAAAGAAATTATTTAATTAAAAGACTACGTTAATGGTATTTTTTATTTTGGTACAATTATCTATTATTCGGATCTACACTCTGCAGGAAGCCGCGAGAGTTTTGAAAGTAAGTACGAGGTAAGTTGGTAAGGCTACGTGCGACTTAACTTGGACTCCAACTCGCGCGGGCAAAACTGCATCGGCGACGGCCACGTTACCACGCCGCATTGTCGTTGCGGCGACAGGAAGCGACCCGCGCGCGCCACCCGCCGCCGCCCTCAATGTTCTTTTGTTTCAACTCTCATCTCACCCAGTTAAGCGTAGTCACCGATGAGTACGGACGTCATTCTTTTGTTTTTCACTTGCTCGGCGCGTTTGTAAAATGGATAAGTTTCTCAAAAGATCGCAGCCTTCAACATCTGGTAGGAGTGTCAATAGCGGTGGTGGTGAAACAAACCCAAAAAAAAAAATAGACATTACGATGGCAGTTGCTTGAAATACGGGTTCACAGTCATAAATAATAAACCTCAATGTGTAATTTGCGGCGATGTTTTATCACGTGAGAGTATGAAACCGTCAAAGCTTATGCGGCATCTCACAACCAAGCGTAAAAAAGAAGCTGATAAGCCGTTGGATTTCTTTGAACGAAAGTTGAAAGCTCTTAGTCAGCAGCAAAATACTATGATTCAGGTAATAAAATAGTGTTTCTTTTTTCTTTCAGCCGGCGACCCCCCGAGTAAGGCTTCGCGACCCACAGATTGAAAAACACTGCTCTAGACGATTCACATAATCAGTGTTGCTGTTCGGCTCCCTGCCAACCCAACTTGACATCACAGGGCAGCCTCAACTCCTGTCCAGGGGTCTGCCCAGTGAAGTCTTGCACGGCAGACCTATATGCCATTAGGAACAAACTGATGTGTTGATCCCAATCCTTTTGATGCTCGGCCACAACCTCGGCAAGGGGTTCCTCAATAGTACTGTTGAACCTGTAGTCCTAGTTTTATTTATTCCCAGAAATCGACATACTTTCAGAAACATTTTGACTCGAATTTGCAGTCTTGAGTTTGAGTGAAGCTCCAAATGAAGTTGTTGACTATTGCGTCCACAATGGTAATGGCTTCTTGGTTAGTTACCATCTTCAGTCTTGGGAAATGGTCCAGCGTTGTCGATCCTCTCAAAGGGGCCCCTACATTGTAAGCCCTCATTTTCACTACGGTATTGCAGCCCTTTTTTAGCAGAGCATGCTTCGCGTTGTCTACACCTAGCCTCCGAATCCTGGCGACACCTCAACCAATAGTAGCGTTGACGGATCTTGGATAGAGTTTTGTTCATCCCTAGATGACCACCAGAGGTACCGTCATGGTATGCATATTTAAAATTATTGATAAAATATTTAAAAAAGTTAATTTTCCCCTGAGTTGAAACAGTTATGATGGTATTTTTGTACTTTTTTTATACTTTTAATAGTTCAAGAAGTTTTTTTTTTACTTGTGACACATTTTACTTTCCAGTAGACACATGTTACTTTCCAGTATTTTATTTATATTAGCACCATGTTGAGTATGGTAAATTACGTTTACATGGTGTTTACTTGCAGTCATTTGTGTTGGATTAGGCGTACTCTGAAAGTTATATTTTCATTTTGTAATTTATTTAGGAGGAGCATGATGTTTACACTTTTATTCTGGGTGATTGAAACTAATGTTCTAGGTTGAGGCGTATAGGCTTCAGTGGGTTTTCAAGCACACATTATTATTGGAAATCTCATTGCCTCAAAGTCCTGTGCATAACTGTGTGACATACAACCCTGCAGACAATCTCACATGGTTTGGGGCACTTGATATTCATAATGTTGGCCGTCTTGGTGAAATTGATTCACTAAGAAGAAACGTATTCTGGATTGCTTCACCATTTCTCGAATTCATCTGTTGGCCCCTTATCCTTTAGCAGTATGCTAAGCAAGTTCATTTTACTTTTTATATTATTTTGAAATTTAAAAAAAAAAAACATTATTTGGGTTTTTATATTTAATAGATTCCTATATACATAGACATGGTATTTGTTCAAGTTGGGTTGTCGTGGAGTGTAAGTGTATGTCCTTCTTGTGCTTGTACCACAGTGTGTGCTGACTTGTGGTTGCAGACGATGGCTGAAGGTGTGTGTGTTGAGGAGGACCCAGTGAAGCCTGAGCCGTTTGAAACAGTGCTCCTGCCCGTCAAGCAGGAGATTGAGGTAAGTTTAGACTGCTGTTGCTTTGAGGCTGTTAGTTTGTAGCAGGAAGTGATCAGAGAATGTTGAGCATTCAGCAACTTGGAAGTATAAAGTTTTGGCAAGAGTCCTTATTTCGTAGGATTGTGCGCACAGTTGACTTGCTTAAAATTAAAGTGCGACCAACATAAGCGTGGCCTTTATGACAATCTGCGCGCCGTAATACTTCTAGTTTTGTCTTAAATACTTGAACACGGTGCATTATGAGTGATCAAGCATGTACAGTTACCGGCAGCTGAATGGGCAGACGTTGCTTTTGTTTGAGTGAATTCCCTGCCACTGGCTAGACTGAGTTCACGGCCCGGTCTGTGGCTAGGCGACAACGGTACGGCCACGGCGGCATACGCGCGGACGTAAAAATTTGGTCCTTCACACTCTGACGTCAACCGGGCCTGCGCCCCTGAAGCCTGGTCAGCCTACGCCACATTTCTCCCCCCCCCCCCCCCCCTTCACCCAACTCCCCGTACTGGCAGCCGCTCCATCACGAGTATGTAGTCGTGTGCGCACCACGAACTACCTCAAGAGGACGCTGTAGCAGCATTGCGACGTCCCCCTAAATTTGCAATAATAATATTGCATAGCTTTTTATTTTTTCCCTATTCATTTGTGTCGCCACTGACGGGCGGGAGGGTTTTTGTTTTGTTTAGAATATAAGTTTAAGTATGTACGTTAAAACCGTTGCCGGGCGGACCCGAGCGGACCTGAACACGAATGAAGTTGATACATATGTGTATATAATTTAATCAATTAATAACTCTAGGTTAAATAGTAATAGAGCCGTGGGAGAATGTGTATTAACTTCAGGAGTGATTTTGTAATTCTTTATATAAGATTATAAGGCACTTAATCGGAAAGGCGTAACGGTAAATTGGCAAGGCGGGAAGGTGCCATGTTGCTTCGAGGGTGCCCGGCGCTCGGTCAGTTTCGCTCTGCCAACGAGCAAGGTAAGACGCTGCCTTCTGCACCCGGGGACTTCACTCTTTGTTTACTGACTATTAATTCCATTTCTGCTTAATTCTTTCAAATCGCTTTCACGTATCCCCGGGGCCTGCCTCGGTCGGGGGACTGTTTAACATAATCATTTTTCAACACTTAACGAGTCTTTTCACGTTTAAGTAATCGCTTGTGCAGGCCACGTGCGTGGGCCTTATCCCTGTGCTCCGATTAGGTGCCTGGGGTCTTGCAGATGCACCTCGCGAGACCGTGTACGGGAGTACGTGCCAGAGTATTAAACGTATTAATTCTAATTGTCTCCTTGTAATTTTTTTGCACCGACCACGTGGCGACCTGTACCTCGTGAGCAGGCGTGTGGGACGCCTGGAGAGCCCACTATTATGTGTTATACCATAAGCGTGCCCGACGCTGAGAGCGGGCCAGGTGTGAGCGTACTACGGGAGTTAACCGAGGGTCCAGTCTTGCCTTACACAGGCGATGTCACACCCTGGGACGGATGATAGCCGGGTCCACGCGCCCTTCCACGTGGTGACGCCCGTTACCAAACAACACAGTAGCGACCCTCTCGAAACCCGAACCCTGACAACTCCATAGCCGCAATTTAACTTGCCATAGCTGATGTTTGTACAACAGCCGATAGCGTAGTCAGACCTGCGCGTGCATCTCTTCCCCCCTTGTTTGGCTAACTGTATCCCACGGCACATCTGTTGTTTACAGAAGTTGAAGCAGACTTTGTGGTGTCGTGCTGGACTTTTTTTTTTGCCTGCCGAGATTTTGTTTTAACTGAAATTTACAGACGTGCTATTCAGGACTGGGGCAGTAATATTAACATCGCGCTAAAAGAATCTGTGCTATCTGAAGACGTTCTATTGAGGCATAGGTGTATTGTGGAAAAAAAAAAAAATTTTATTCGGGTGTCAATTTACAATTTAATGTTCTATAGACATAGTATTTGTTTATGTTGGCTTGTCGTGGAGTGTATGTGTATATGTCCTTGTGCTTGTACCACAGTGTGTGCTGACTCGTGGTTGCAGACGATGGCTGAAGGTGTGTGTGTTGAGGAGGACCCAGTGAAGCCTGAGTCGTTTGAAACAGTGCTCCTGCCTGTGAAGGAAGAGATTGTGGTAAGTTTAGACTGCTGTTGCTTTGAGGCTGTTAGTTTGTAGCAGGAAGTGATCAGAGAATGCAAACATTTACTAAGGGAACAGTGTTCTTAAAGTAGTAAAATTCTGTAGATTCTAATTTTAGGTCAGTTTATAAAAAAAAAAAATGCTGATTCTTGTTTAATTCTCATACTTGGGGTTCTGTAACTTACCTGGAAGTCTCTGTAGTGTTTTGCCAGGCACTTGCTACTAGTGCAATCATAGAAGAACGAGAAAGATTGAACTAGAACAATTCCATTAGGATATCATCAGGGCATTGAAGAAGCTTCTGAGCATTACCAAGTGTTCACAGGTCATCATACTGATGCTGTGCTTGTTAAGAACTACAACATCTCGACTACTAGATGCATACGAAGTCATTGTTGCAAGAAGAGCAGCAGAACCATGTTACGTGTTAGTTACAGGCAGGATTTCAGGGGAGCAGTGTTACAAAAGAAACTTCTAGAGATGACCAGTCTCCTGAGCTACAAGAGGCACAGCACTCCACTGGTTCTTGTTATTCTATATGCTACTGTATCTCTTAGTGTTGACTCTGCCCTGTGCTGTCATTGCCTCTAGCCCAAATACATGACCTTTAATGGCAAACAGATATCTGGCAATTTCCAAGTTGCTGAATGATGTATGTTTACACCGATCATAAAAATACTGTTACAAGCGCAAGCAAGTTAGAGTAAAAAAGAAGTGATTTGTTACAAATTTATAATTGTGATTGTGTAAAATATTAATAATTATGATAAGCATTCTTAAAATGCTTCTTGTGCAATCAGAATTGCAAAGAAATACATTTCCTGAGATTCGTAATGTTTAGGAGATTTGGCTACAGTGTATCCCATACGCCATGTACTGTAATTTAAGAGTAATGCCTCTTTAAATTTTTTTTGTAAATTGTTTGAAGTAGATACACATATACATAGTATCTCTCTATATCTCTCTCTATCTTTCTATACCTCTCTATCTTTCTATATCTCTCCCTATATCTCTCCCTATATCTCTCCCTATATCTCTCCCTATATCTCTCCCTATATCTCTCCCTATATCTCTCCCTATATCTCTCCCTATATCTCTCCCTATATCTCTCCCTATATCTCTCCCTATATCTCTATCTACAGGATGTATCAAAATTCATGTTACATCAGTTGAGGGACAGGATGTATCAAAATTCATGTTACAACACTTGAGGGTAGAAAGCTCTTATTATTTGCAACCATTTTTGCCAATAAACATGTTGCCGGAAACGCGTAGTTAAGCCCCTGTAGCCCCAGAAAGAGTCAGCGTAGGCAACCCGTTGGGTTTTGTGCAAGACAGACGATGCTGTGGATGCTGTGGTGAATTACGTGTTTACGACGCCGGGCAGCGCTCGAGAGGACTGTACGATGTCGAATGCTGACCCCCGCCCCTTTTTACTTCCGTTGGTAGCGCCCTCACCTCTTTTCTTCCGTTCGTGCTGTGCCATAGCACTGCGCAGCGTGACATCGCAGTGTCGCAGTTTATTTTATTTCACTGGTGGTCTGTCGTTGACTGTTCTGTCGTACAAGCAAACTCGTGGTGTAATTTCTTTCGCTGTGGTTCTGAAAAGGGCGACGTTTTAGTGGAGCACAATGGAGTACATGTTTAGCGAGTACACGGACATGCTGCTTGTTTACGGGGAAGCTAGACAAAATGGACGAGCCGCCCGTCGTTTGTACGAAGAACGATATCCGGGTCGTAGGATTCCAGCTCACACCATGTTTGCAAGACTTACTCAGCGAATGCGTGATACTGGTACATGTGCCGTCACAAGACCAAATGCTGGTGCTCCACGCAGGGTTCGTACTCCCAGTTTTGAAGAAGATGTACTTCAGAGATTTGAGGAGAGTCCGGATACAAGCACAAGGGCAGAAGGTTCCGATATGGACGCTGACAAAATGGCTATTTGGAGAGTTCTTCATGAGCAACTCTTGTACCCATACCACCTTCAAAAAGTGCAACATATGGGTCCGGCGGACTATCCTCTTTGCATGACCTTTTCTCGTTGGTACATTCAAAGAGTATTGAGGAACCCCGAGTTAGTGGTTTTATTCAGCGATGAAGCCAAGTTCACTCAAGACGCTATTCTCAATGCGCACAACAGTCATGCTTTGAATGATGTCAATTCGCATGCAACGTGTTATAGCTCGCCAGGAATGCTTTTCAGTTAATGTGTGGGCAGGTATTGTTGACGGCGTACTCATCGGGCCTTTTTTTCTTCCGCCACGACTTACCGGCGCCGGATACCTCCACTTCCTTCATAATGAACTTCCAGGTCTTCTTGAAGAGGTTCCATTGCATGTCCGACGTGTGATGTGGTACCAACATGACAGGGCACCACCTCATTTTTCCCTGCAAGTGCGAGAGTATTTAAACCAAACATTTCCAAACCGATGGATTGGACGAGCGGGCCCTGTCGCATGGCCGCCAAGGTTCCCGGACCTAACCCCGTTAGATTTCTTTCTGTGGGGTTACGTAAAAGGGCTTATCTACGCTACGCCAGTAGAAACGGTTGAAGAGCTTACACAGCGAATCAATGAAGCGTTCAAAATCATAAGGTCGACTCCACACATGCTCCAGCGTATCCGTGAAATCATGATTCGCCGTTGTCACCTCTGTGTCGCTCAAGGTGGGCGTGTTTTTGAGCCGTTGCTTTAGGCTGTCACATTGTTAAAACGTATGCAACAATGTCAATGTTGTGAAACAAAGTCGAAGCTGTGATTGATTTCAGAGTGAAATTAAAATCTGTGCCACGATTTAAAAGGTTATTTCTCTACTCGAACGCCCGCACATCCACAACATAAAACACTACAACGGGTTGCCTACGCTGACTCTTTCTGGGACTACAGGGGCTTAACTACGCGTTTCCGGTAACATGTTTATTGGCAAAAATGGTTGCAAATAATAAGAGCTTTCTACCCTCAAGCGTTGTAACATGAATTTTGATACAACCTGTATATGTATTTCTCTTCATACCTCTATCTCTATATATCACTATATATATATATATATATATATATAATATATCTGCCTCTCTATATCACTATATATTTATATATCTCTATCTCTCTCTTGACTGGCATGCTATTATTATTTGCATCATAGAAAAGAGGAACTTTCAAAAATGCTTCCAGTTATAAAATAAATACTATTCATGTGCAACCTTAAATTCGGCTTTTAAGGGTTGGTGTTATTGAAATATAACCCAGACAGTGACCTTGCTTGTGTTTCGAAGGTCAAGTGTGCAAAACTTCATTGAGAGCAGATGAATGGTGCGCAAACTCATAGAAGACGAGCAAAATAGAAGACGATCACACAAACGTACAGTTTTATGTATAATATAATATATTAAAAAGGGTGTCTACCAATTGTGAAAACAAAGAAAATGGTGAAGCTTTGATGTGACTGGGAATCAACTGGGAAAAATCAATGAATTTCTTGATATTTCCAGTAATTTATGGTAGGTGAGACTTAAGCTGAGACCACACAGAAATATATGCTATGTTTACGATGTTCACTGCACCAGGTGGCCAGAAAGGACAGATAGTCTAGTTCGCAATGTTGGAGAGACGCATGCCGTGGGATTCAAGTGATGATTCAGACGATGATGATAGTATTCTGCTGGCTCTAACAGTATGTGAACGTAAAAAGAAATGAGTTCATGAATTAAAAAAAATATATAATAAAATAATTTGAAGCACCGTGGGCATCATCCTGCTCTTTTGATCTGGTTACCTGGAGTGTCATTCAGCAGCTTCTTCAATGCCCTGAGAATATCTACTTCATTAGTAGTGTTTCTGGAATTTGCTGCATCGTAGAACTCCAGTCCAGCCCTCCTTGTCCTGATGCTTGTGTTTCTTGAGGCACTGCCATCCAGTGCATGGACCAAGGCCACTCAGCTTCTGTTGTGCCGGGCCAAACGAAGAGTTTGCTGAACCTCCGCATCTCGGAGTCCGTCTATATACGCACTGGTGGCTAGCTCCTGGCGGAACTCCGTTGGTGCTTCCGGGTAGGCAATGTGCATGAGTCGGTCAATGTCGGCTTAGAATTCTTGTAGTGTTTCTGAAGACGTGTCTTCAGGGCTGTTCTGTACACCTCGCCCATGTGTCGGTCGCCATACCTCAGCCCAAGGGCCTCTACTAGTGGTCCATAGTCTTTCTGGTCTGGAACTGGTATGGTCTGCAGCAGCTATAGTGGAGATCCTCACAGGGCCAAGACAAGTGCCTTAGCCTTTTCTTCATCGTCCCACCCATTCACTTCAGCAGCTGCCTTGAACTGTCGCGTGTAGACCACTGTTACACTCCTCAGTCTCTCTTGATGAAGGCAAAATAATGATTTCGTCTAGATTAGTACCTCTGTTTTTATTTTACTTTTGATTTTTTTTCATGATATTTTATAAGTTGATTAACAAAAATACATATATAACATGGATTTATAATCACATTATTAAAAGAATGGGCCGGCCCTTGTTAGACAATTAAATTGATCATTAACACAATTTAAATAAAATTTGTAACAATAAACTGAGTAGCAGTCCAAGAATATGGTGGATCTTTTACGTCCTAATGAAACATTTCTGGCTGTATGATCTGTTCAACACCGTGATTCAATGCTAGTCTGTAAAAAGTTTAAAAAAACTGAAGGGCTGGCGGTTTTACGATTGCTGGGCGAAGTGGAACAGCTGACTGGACGTCAGAGGGCCTTAGTCATCCGGCCCTTGGAAACTGATCTGGTCCTTCGAATGTGTCCGGTTCTTGTACCCTGTCTGTGAACAGAGTTCCGAAACACATATGTTCAGGACTTATTCACTGACAGTTGGCAAAATAGGCAGAAAATGCCTTCTTATCACGATGATGGTCGGGGAATAAAAGTTGTCAAAACTCACTAAACAGGGAGATGGCTTCCAGGATCAGCCCAGAGCCGCGGCGCTCGCTAACTCGTGGTTGTCGCGGACGTTTCCATGATTAAAAAAATTAATAAATTATGATGAATAAAACATGACTACTCCTACGAGGTAGAGCTACATGGACTGATTAAAGACTAATCACTACAGTTGTGGGAATCATATCCCTTGTCTAGCTGATTACATCTTAAAAAAAAAATGGAGAGGCGTCCTGATGACGGAGATACGAAGTGGACAGCCCAGAATCGCGGCATGCAGTAAGTTTGGGGCGGCAGCGACTCGTAATTAAAAGGCGAAGTTAAAGTAAAGAAAGGGGGAGGCTTCGGCTTCCGGACCGAAAGGTTCCGAAGATTACCGATGGGCTTGTCGAGAAATACTGACTGCTAGCAGCATGGGGCTTATGAAGCGGACTAGGCCAGCGCTCTGGTGGCCTGGGAAGGAACTACAGGGTACTGGTTACTGCGGGAGACGCCAGAAGGCAGGCGTTTAGCGGGCGTTCAAACACCTAGGGGAAGTGATTCGCAAAACTACCGCTAGGGTGCATGAGCAGTACTTTTTGAGACTGGAATGGTGGCCTTCTGACAGGCCGACCCTGTCCGGAGTTAGTGGCCGGTCAGTGCTCTGGCTAGTGTTCCCAGGAAAACTAGGAGAGGGGGGAGGGGTTAACACTGCGATGACAGCTGGAAAGGAGCTCTACTGAGCCCAGGGGCGTGACTGTACGTTGGTGAAAATGTTTCGAGATCATTTTCAGAAGTGCTCGCGTCATTGGAGGTCTGAGAAGTAGCCTGCCCTGAGAGCTTGCAGGACATAGCAGTTCTTGTCACGGAACGGAGGCGAATTGCAGGTGACGTGCGCCAAGGCAGGAATAAAATGATACACAGTCTGACTCGCAAAAGACTCGGCAAAAATTGAATCTAGGGCTGGGAAAATTTGGGGTGGCAGGCCTGGCAAAGATTAAACTGGAGTGTACAGTAGGAGGAACAAGTTTAAGTTCTTGCAGCAAAAGAATGACTGGTGACATTATTTTTTTAAAAATTCAAATTTAAAATTGTGCCAAAAATACTAGTTATCAGCACACCACCTACGATGATTGGCCATCGAAGGTGGGTGGCTTGAATTTTGGGTGACCAGTTGCGCCTTCCACCTTCATGTCTCTGGAAAAACAGTAGATGTAGCTTCCTCGATCATCTGTTACAGCTGCTACACGTTGTTCGGTGGCATGCTCAAGATGAGCTAGCTGTTGCACTGTCAGTTCTTCATGTTCTGCTAGATGTTGCTCCAAACACTGCACTTTGCCTTCCAACTGGATGCTGGTTTCATTGATTTTCTTCTTCATTTCTTCTTGGTTCTTCTTGATGTCCTCAGTTTTGATATTTTGTTTGTGTGACCACTGTCAATTAAAATTTTAAAAATTGTGTTTTTTTTAATTATATGTTTGTACCTTATTTCAATGAATCAATTAAAATTTTACTTGAGATATAATATATAATGATTCAGTTAATAAATGTTTGTTCGAAGGGTATATTTCTGTGAGGGGGGAGGGGGGAACAGTGAAGTTTGAACCATAATTTTCCTCAGGGATTTGATGAAGTATCCATAATTGTGGTCTAGAGTATGGGAATAAAGTTTAAATACTAATAAAGATGGTAAATTCTTCAATTCGCGTATTGGTGAATACAAATATGTGAATATGATTATGCATATACAAATACTTAATTATTGTATTCATATTTTCTAATGTGTATATATGAATATTCATATGAAATAAGAAAATGACCAAATTCATATTACCGTATTGGTCCGAAAATAGGCCGACCTTTTTTGCCAGTTTTGTCAACCTTGAAATCTAGAGTCGGCCTATAATGGGGCACTAGCCAAAATAGTATAATTAAACACATACATTTTCAAGGAGAATTACTTATGGCATAAAAATGTTATCAGATATACAATTCATTGACCTAAAATTACGCCGTACTTACGTGTAATTAGTAATTTTTCCAACTTAGAAATTTAGTAAACACACTTAACCCCAATAACGTATTATATTTTAAGTTAAGTACACAGATGTGGTCACTTGTAGCACATTGCTTCTAAAAGCTCGGTCTGGTTATTTTTTTAACTGTATTTAACAGGCTGCGGTAATTTTATTTGCTTGTAAAATGTGGTATTTACAGTAAACAATTAGTAAAAACTACAATTATTTTGCCGTAAGGTTATTTACCGTATTCTCCGTTCACTCTTACAGGAGTTTTGGAATAAACAAAGCATCTTGTAAACAAACATTTTCATTGGCTGCCGGCCGCCGCGCACATTATTCGTGCGCAAGAAATAGTCCCTTGGTTACGTACCATTTGTAAGTATTTTTACCATGCCTTTTTTATAACAATTGTTGTTATATAGCATTATAGCGTTTCACCATTCATATATACAATACAGTTTAATGTGTCAGCAAGTATTTACTTACAATTATGTTAGCAGACGCCGTGTGTACAGTGTACAGTTGATGCCCGGCGCAACAGTTGCATTTCGGATTTGTGCGCGCACGGTTTGTTATGGCTGACGCCGGATCAAGTTTTGTAAAACATAGAACGGGAAAGCCTTTGAAAAGTGCTCAGAAAACTATTGTGTTGAATGTTTTTTAAAAATTTTCAAATATCCGGATTGTCGTGTGAACGATATCGTGAGTTTAACTGCGGAATTTACGGGTGTTTCGAATCGTAACACTATCATATTGTTGTCTTACGTTACGGTGCTATTTTATCGATTATTCAAAAAATAAACATTGTTTGCTTTTTTTCTGCCAATTTCAAAAGTGTAATTAGATATGCAGAAACCACAAATAATGTGGATGCTGGGCGGAAATATGGTGTTGACAAGAAGAATTTGCGTCGCTGGCGGGCTCAAGCAAATAAATTGAAAAATTCAGTTTTCCCTGATTTTGAGTGTGCTTGTATAAGGGGTCGGCCTATAATTCGAGGTCGGCCTATTTTCGGGTCAATACGGTAACTCCTGTGAAAATGAATACATTCATTATTCTACTTATATAAAATTATCTTTGTGAATACATCAATATTGGTATTCACAAATATGTTGGTATGAATGTGAGATGTGATGTGTGACGCATGTGGCAGAGTGAAGACGAGGCTGATGGAGGTGAGACAGCCGAAAGCAGGGTGAAGGTGAAGGAAGAGATAGACGTCGAAGACTTCCAGGCGAGTGAGCAGCTACAAGAGGCTGCCTCGCTCTCAGGTGTGTGTTCACAGCCGTATCAGTAGAGACCCCTAATAATAGTCGAGCCTTGTTTCTCTGCTACGTCCAGTGGCTGGAAGCCATAAAGTTGTGTTAGCTCACGGACAGCTTGGTTTTTTGGTTTCATAAATGCTTTTAATAAGGAAGATTAAATACAGATGGTGGGTACGCCGATACACACATGACTTGATGTAAGCTTTTGGACATACGCCATTGCTAAGCACATGTATGTTTATAGAAGAAAACTACAAAAAACCAAAAGACAATAAAACACAAATTAAGCAAAAATTGCTGTTGTCAACAGGTATACACCACTTAATATTCCATAACAGCAATATGGTCCACAAACAAAGAAAAACAAGGAAAAATGGACTGAGAACGAAAAAAAAACCACAAATGATGAATTGAACCCAAAAAAATAAAATTCAGCACATCAGTTGAAACGAGACAAAAACACAACAAAACAAAAAGACGAAACAAACACAATAGTTTTCCAAAACAGAAACAAGCGACGTTTCGGTAACTGCTATCTGCTCCCATCATCAGGCAGAGACGCACATGGTACGAAAACACAGGTGCTTTGAGTAGGGGCCGCCGCCGCCGATTCATCATATTGCCATCCGGGGCAGTAAGCGTGGGCAAGGCCAGAAACCAAAGTTTCTATAACTCGCTAAGTGCATAGTAAATCAGGTTCACCCCACACTGGTGAAGAATCATTTGAATCGACGGCGGGGGTGCGTGTCTTGTGGGATAGGTTTGGCACACGGGTCTGTGTGTGGGCTGGTAGGTTGTGTGATGGTATAACAGTTACATGTACCTAATTCGGCGGGGGAGTGAAGCTCCCCACCAGTTAGATCGGCTAACTGGCGTGATGTAATGTCGTGTTGGTGTGCATTAGAGGCTTGTCTGTGTGCTGTAATTTCAAGTGACCTAGTTAAACTCGGGTGTGGCGTGTAGTGTAAAGCTGTGCGAGCCGCTCCTACGAACCTCTGGGGCTGGAAAATTGAGGGTATTTATCAGAAAACGGACTACATCTTGCTCAGCCAATGGCAGACAAGCTGTCTCCCCATTGGCTGTGCACCATGGAGTTAAAGCAGATTAGTTATGGTAGGTTGAGTATTATGTTTCTCTCTTAATGAAAGGGATCCACATATTTTTTAATTCAATGCTCTGCTGGCTGAAAATATTTTTATTGCTAATAATGAAAGCTGATTCTTTTGATTTTCCTTTTTATTTTATCGGGTTCCTGTATGAGTAGTGTGGAGTCTTCCCAGAGAATTTGGTGGCTATTTTCCCATGTATGTTCAGCAAGTCTGGATTTTAGGGTTTCACCCTTCTTGCAGTTGTTTTTGTGTTCTTTGATTCGGGTGGATAGAGATCTGCCTGTTTCACCTACGTACATGTGGCTACATTCACAGGGGATCTGATACACACAGTTGTGATGGGTTTGTAATTTTTCTGTGGCTGGTTTCACCTTGGTAACAATACTTTTAATAGTATATTTAGAACGGAATGCTGTTTTAAGTCCATATTTGTTTCCCAGGCATCTTATTTTTTCTGAAAGCCCTTGAACATACGGAATGACTAGGGTTCCGGCCGGTTTCTCGGTTTCTGTGGATTTCAGTGTTTTGTTGGATTTCATATGCTGTTTGATGGTGTTGACAAGGTAACCATTGGCTATGAGTTCCTTTTTTATATGATTGTGTTCAACTGCAATAGATTTCTCATCAGAACAATTAATCTCAGCTCGGTTGGATAGTGTGTGAATTATGCCAGTTTTGGTTGTTTTGGGGTGGTTGGATGCACAATTAAGGTATTGGCCTGTGTGGAAAATAACCACAAAATTCTCTGGGAAGACTCCACACCACTCATACAGGAACCCGATAAAATAAAAAGGAAATCAAAGAATCAGCCTTCATTATTAGCAATAAAAATATTTTCAGCCAGCAGAACATTGAATTAATAAATATATGGATCCCTTTGATTAAGAGAGAAACGTTTTTTTTTTTTTTTTTTACTTGTTTGCTTGAATCCCTGAGCCTTCACTCGTGAAGAGTGCCGCCCAGAGATCCTTTGCAGTTTTGCTATGGAGTACCTAGTCCACTGGACTTTTACCTCCTGCCTATGGGTCGAATTTAATTACTTAGACTTGATTGATCTAACAATGGCATTTGCCAGCTTGAATTTGTTGGTTTACTCCTCGTGACAGAACTCCACTCCTTGAATGGAGGCTGACACGAGTCCCTATACATATACACTTATTTATTTAACCCAGTCTTTTTATTAAAGTTTTGCTTTATTTAACTTTTTTGATTTTTTGCTTTTTTTTTATATATATATATTTTTACCCTATATGCTTTACACCAATTTGGTGTAAACTTATTTCTAGTTTGGTTTGGAGTACATGCATAATAGATTTAATAACTTGTCCTATGCCTGCCCCCCCTCCCCTCCTAGGTAATCATTCGCCTAGATGGGGCTTCCCTACTGGAATTTAATGGCAGCGTCATGACATACATTTTGAATTTCTCTGGGTTCACACTATATATTGAGGGGCAGCTGCTTCCTTATGTAATTACCCTACTAGGATTTTCTTGGCTTACTGGGGTGTTGTTTGTTCAATCTCCTTGATTTGGTTTGTGTTTTGATTTCCTATTTTAATATTTCCTGTTAACCTGGAGGTTGTCACCTTTTTTCTGGGTTCCCGGCAGGCCCCTCCGGCTAGCGTGGCGCTCGAGGGTGAAACTCACCACCGGCACTGGTCCTGCCGGGCAGTCCCTTACTTGGGTTATTTCCCCCAGGTCGTCCTTGATCTGTGTTGTGTGTCTAGTTTAGTGTGTTCTTGTCTCTATTGCTGTATACCCCCAATCTACGGACAGCAGGGTTTGGATGACCTTGTGTTTTCATGTAGAAGTTTTTTCTTCCTGCTTCTATCATTTCATTTATGGTTTGTATTTTAGCTTTTTGATGGAGTTCTTGATTTGTTGTTCCTCTCTTGCTTTGAAGTATGACTCTGAGGTATTTGTTTTGGGTTACTTGTAGAGGCTGAATGTGGGTCTTTGCTGCCTTTCCCCATACCTCTGACCCATACATCATAGCAGTTCTTATGATGGCTGTATATAATAGTAGTTTAGTCTTCAGTTTGATGTTGCTTGACTTTATCAGTGGATATATCTTCCTCATTTTTCCTCTGGCTGCTAGTGCTGCTGTCTTTAGGTGGTGTTGCCATCTTAATTTTGAATCTAGGTATACTCCTAGGTATTTTATTTCCTTTACTATTGGAACTGTTTTTTTGTACAGTTTAATTTGTTTAATTTGTTTGGTGTTAGGGGCTTTTCGCCTTGTGCATTCTATGATAGCACTTTTTGTGGGGTTAACTTTGATAGCCCACTTTTCCCAGTACTCTTCTAATTTCTTTATGTGTCTTTGTACCAGCATTCTTGCAAATGAGGTGCTTTTGTCTTTTGCATATATGACCGTGTCATCAGCATATATGGTGATGTTGGTGCCCTCTTCTTACGGGATGTCTCTAGTGTAGAATGCATATAGGAAAGGTGAAAGAGCTCCTCCTTGTGGGACCCCTGCCTGGATGTTTCTACTTGCTGATTTCTGCCCTTCTAGCACTACTTGAAAGGTTCTATCATTTAAATAGTTTTTTTAGTAGCTTCCAATATGGTTCAGGTATGTCTGCTTCTATTAGCTTTTGAATTAGGAAAGTGTGGTGCACTTTATCGAATGCTTTTTCGATATCTACGAAGAAAGCCACTGTTGTCTTCCTTCGGTTTAGTCCTAGCCTCATGTATTTTGCCACCTTGGTGATTGCTGTGATTTTTTCGAAAACCAAATTGTTGGTTTGGTAGCAGTTTATTTTTCTTTGCTATTTTCGTTAATCTCTGTACCAGAATTTTTTCCATTATTTTTGCTGTTGTGTTCAGGAGGCTTATTGGTCTTCTGTTTTGTGGGAACTTGGGGTCCTTGTTTGGTTTGGGCAGTGTTATGATTCTAGCTTGCTTCCAACTTATTGGGAATTCTGATATCTCCAGTATTTTGTTGTAGATCGCCAGTAGGTGTTCCAGTGCTGCTAGTGGTAGTCTTTTGATGGCCTCATTGGGTATTTTATCTGGACCAGCTGATTTTTTGCTTGGGAGTTTTTTGATGATGGTGCTTAGTTCCTTTAATGTTATTTACTTTGCTTTTTTATTTGTTGTTCTTGTTTCTGCTGTTCTTATTATTTGTCTTGCTTCTTCTAGTTTTTCTTCATCCACCAGTTGGTAGTTTGGCTCGAACTGTTTTTCTAGGGTGTATGCTATTGCTTCTGCTTTTTTCTTTGGTTCGTAGCATAGGCCATTTTCTCCATGAATTACCGGGGTGTGTGTTTTGATTTTTCTTCCTGCTAATTTGCAGTTTATTTTCCATATGTTGTTGCGATCTTTCATTTGTTCCTTTATCATGTTTTCCCAACTTTTGTTTTTGTGGTCTGCTGCTTTTAGTTTTATTTCACTGTTGAGTTCTCTTATTTTTGTTCTAAGTTCTGGGTTGTTATATGTTTGGTGTTGTCTTCTTATTTTGTTTCTTTGTTTAATTAACTGGTCCAGTTCTTCATTATTTTCATATGCTATTCTCCTTGGTGCTGTCATTGATGTAGCTTTTTTGATGTGTTCTTGGATGGTATTTGTTAGTATTTTTACCTCTATTTCCAGGTCTTCTATTGGTTGCTGGTTTGATTGTGGGTATTCTTGAATATTTTCCTTGAATTTGTCCCAGTTAGTCTTGGCTATTCTTCTCTCTATTTTGACCCTATTTGTTGGTATGCCTATGTATGCTACCATAGGTAGGTGGTCAGAGCTTAATTCGTTCATTACTTCTATTTCTGATATGAGTTCTGTATTTGTAATAAATAAGTCCAGTATATTTGGGGCACTTCTGTGGTTGTGTGGATAGAATGTTGGTTGCTCTGGTGCTAGGATTTTAAATTGGAATGCTTCTGCCAGGATTTCCATTTATTTGTCCTTTCTATTGTTTACTTGATTTCCCAGCTTGGGGATCTGCTGTTGAAGTCTCCCCCCATGATGAAGTGTGGGGCTAGTTTGATGATATCTTCTAAGTTTTCACTCATGTTTGTGGCCTTTGGTGGGCTGTAAACAGCTGATATGCTTAGGTCTCCGTTTTTGCTAGGTATTATAATGGTGGTGTTTTCATCTTTTCCACCAATGGGCATGTGGTTTATTCCCTTTTTGATTAGCACTGCTGTACCTCCTCCTGCTGTTTGCCTGCATGTTTTGTATATGTGGTAGTCTGGTATGTGGATTCTCTCTGTTTCCTTCATTTTTGTTTCAGTGATTAATGCTATATCGATGTTATTTTTGAATACAAAACTGGCAAATTCGTAAACTTTTGATTTTATACCATTTGCATTCCATACCATGGTTTTTAATTTACTTATGTTTGGGTTTTGTGGGATCATTGTGTCATCCATGTTGTTTTTGTTGTTTTTCCTTTAGTCTGCTGCTTCTTAGTTTCTTGTTTGTAGCTGGGAGTTGGTATTGTAACAACATCTATGTCGTCTTGCTCCTCTTCCTCCTGTTGTGCTTGTTCCATTTCTTCCCATTCTATGAGGTCTACTTGTTGTGTGGTTTTTTCTTGTTCAGTAGCTTCTTGTACAGTGTGTTTTGCTTGTTTGCTGGTTTCTTCCTCTTGTGGGGTTTGCAACATCATGAGAAGTTCAAATGTTATTGCATTTTCTTTCTCCTTCTTTGTTTTGCATTTGCTGACTTTTTCTTTTATTTTGAGTATATTTTTGATGGAATTTTGGAATTCCTGTGTTTGGATGAAACTAAAAGCTTCTTGCATGTCCTTCATTGATTTTGTTTGAGCCTGCATATCTATGTTGTTTTCTTCGGGTTGAGATTTTGCTTCTCTAGCTGTGGTGATTTGAGTGGGTTGATTGGCCCAGGTTAGCTTGAGTGTTGGTAAGTTTTCCAGTGTTTTTGAAGTAGCTGCCGTAACTTCTTTCCCTCCTGATTTTGGTAGCATTTGTCCCTTTTTTTCTTTGATTTTTTGTTCTTCCACTTTCCTTATTGGGCATTCCTTGCTGCTGGCAATGTGATTTCCCTTGCAGTTTGTGCATTTTATTTCAGCTTTATCTGGCCTACAATCCTTAGATCTGTGCTGTCCTGCACATTTTAGACATTTGTCTTGTTCATTGCAGCAGCTACTGTGGTGCCCGAACTTTTGGCATTTATAGCATTGGAGAATTTTCCTCTGCTTAATGAACCGTTCTGTGCTGACTTTGAATCCCCCTAGTCTGGTTAGTGCAATGAATTGGTCTCTTTCTGTGGGTGGGAGCTCCACCTTATATAAAGGCATTGGTACTCGGACCATTTCTCCTTCTCTTTCTTGCCACCTTGTCATTTGTTCTATGTTTGTGATTTCAAAACCTTCCTCTTCTAGCATTTCCCTAGCTTCTTGGGTGTTGAATGAGGCATGGAGTCATCGCAGTACTCCTGTGACTGTGTTTTCCTTGATTTTGAAGGTGTGGCTGGGAATGTTGTTTAATTGGAGTATTTCCTTGCATTTCCTGTGGTTTGTTATGGTGTCACATGTGATTTTTCCTCCTTCCTTTGTAAAACTAAGTTTAGTTTCGTCATTTGTTTGTGCTATAATAGTTTTTGCAATTTTTCTAAATCCTTGGAGTGAGGTTACTATAATCGGTGGTTGTCTCTTGTACTGCTGCTCTGTTTCAGTCCCTACTGTGTCTTCCTCTTCCGATTTGTTTGGTGTGGGCTGGCTGTTTGTTCGCTTGTTTGTCGCATCAATATGTGGGCTCGCCTTTCTTTTGAGTGCTTCACAGTGAATGGGTGTACCCTGCTGTCCTGTGATTGTGGGTTCGTAGCTAGCTGTGTGTATTTCTCCCTGCTTATTTATTTGAGATGCCTTGTGTGTGATTGGTTTTAAGGTAGCTTGAGATTTAACTGTTTGCTTGTGCTGTTTGCCTGAGTCACTCTGGGGGCCCATCTGGTTCACAGGGGCTATTCCCTCATAGGGCGTATCACCCAGAGTGAGGCCCTCGACAGTCTGATCGGCGACTGTCGGGGCACGACCTGTTTCGTGTTCCTGACTGGACACTACCACTGACCTCTGGGAGGCTAGGCCGAGGGGGACTGTCCCCGGCAGTGATCCAGCAGAGATGCTTAAATTATCTCCAGCCCCCTTTGTTAACACCGCAAGGTTTCCTTGGGGCTGGGTTGATGCTGTTCTCTTCTGGTGTCTGCTGATGTTACTGCTGCTGGAGCTGCTGAAGTTCTGTCTCTTCTTGAAGGTGCTGGTACTGCTGCTAATGTTGCTGCTGCTGTGGTTTTGCTGCTGTTGATTCTGCTGCTGATGCTTCTGCTGCTGTTTATGTTGCTGATCGCTGCTGCATTTTCTTAACTCGTTACCTTTCAAGTCATGTGCGGCTGCACCCTCCCCCTCTGGGAAGGCGTCGCCTTGCATCCTCCTTTTATACTCTGGGAGGCGCCCCTGATTTGCCGAGAGCCTCGGCCAATCAGAGCTTGCCTCTCCCTCGCTGCTGATTGGTGGTGCCGTCCCTCTCTCAGGGCGCGATGCTGGAGCTCGTTCTTCCCGCGATGGAGGGGAATTTGCTCCCGAAAGAGCCCTCTCCTTCGCCTTCTCCTTCGCCCTCTTCATTTCGAAGATCTCCTGCTTTTCTTCTCTGCAAGTCCTCTCGATGTCGAAAATTCAGGAGCTTTCTCTTCGAGTTGTTGCTTCCTCTACCGCGACTCGTGGGTTCACTAGTGCGACTGCCGATGAGTGACCCACTGAAAGTGACTCAGTCTAAGAGAGAAACATAATACTCAACCTACCATAACTAATCCGCTTTAACTCCATGGTGCACAGCCAATGGGGAGACAGCTTGTCTGCCATTGGCTGAGCAAGATGTAGTCCATTTTCTGATAAATACCCTCAATTTTCCAGCCCCTACTCAGTCGCACCTGTGTTTCGTACCATGTGCGTCTGCCTTGTGTTTTTTGTCTTTTGGTTTTTTGTAGTTTTCTTCTAAAGATATACATGTGCTTAGCAATGGCATATGTCCAAAAGCTTACATCAAGTCATGCACTCCCATTGCACAAATCTTTCAAAGATAACGATACACACACAGTACAAAGTTTATACGCTAGCTGCAGTGCCAGACCTTAAATGTCTCTTCCTGCAGTAAGGGCATGGGTACATTTCAGGTTGACACCAGGGTTTATCTAGTAATCAGGACACCACAATAAGACAGTTAGAAGTGCAGGGAAAAATGTATTTAAAAACCTAACAGGAAGTCCTCTGGACTTAAGTAACAAATTCAGTCCCGATCTCTGCTGACAGTAAGAGAACATAACTTGACACACAGGCATGGAGATGCTATCGTCTGATTAAAAAGCAATATTTTTTTAGTTTACTTTTTTAAAAATTTCTGTTAGTTGATAATGGGGAAGTGCAAGTCATAAACAGGGAACTATCAAGGTGCTTGAGGCCGTGGTTGCAGTGCAACACGCGATCATCTGTACCGGTGTTTGAGTGAGTTGTGCGGAACTGGATTCTGATGTTTATGGCATTTCCCTGCAAACATGAAGATGAGTTCTATGTTGAGAAAGCATGGACGAACCAGAAGCAGATGATTACCCAGACTTGTCTGGTTCAGTCATTGCCGATCTAACCTAAATGTTTTAGGGTTACAGTTATTGTTTTGTGGAAATTTTTGTTTTTTAATCAAGTCGAGTTTATTTAACTGTTTAGTGGTTTTTGTGTTGTTTAACTCTCAGCTGTTCTTCAGCTGTATGAATAAGCTTGATGTCTGGGGAAAGTATGCATAGTTATTTAAACGTATCGCTGGTCGTGGATTTGGGCACCACCACTTGTATGGGTGCGCGGACCTTATGTGCGACTATGTCCCTGGGTCGTGACGTGGCTCGTGTGGGCGCTAGGCTCGATTCCTCTTCCTGATCCCAATTCTACCGTATCAGCCTGCTCCGAGCGGCTGTGGTCGTCACGAGCTCTCCAGGCGTCCCACATGCCTCTGTCCCTGTACTGGGGCACTCGTGGTTGGTAGACGAAAGTACTCGCATTTGCTGTTGAGTTGTTTTTTATTCACCCAGATTGCCACACGAGAGAACGATTAACGATACCTTGATGCGTAACAATACTGTAAAAACTCCCAGTGACAGTTCATCCGGTTTAGGTGTGGACCAGGACACGTGACGTGGTTTAGAAGTTAAGTCTCGTAGTTACGTTTTAAATGTTCATTCTTGAATTATTATGTGAAGCAGTCTGCCACCTGGAGTAGGTCCAGAGGATAAAGACAAATTAAAAATATTAACTAAGTACAGGGAATGCTAATGTATCAGAAAATACAAACTGTGAAGTTCTCGAGGTGCGGTGGTTGCTTCCTACTGCGGGAAGCGACCAGGGTGTCATGGCGACAGGGAATAGCGGAATTACCGTTAGGTCATTTACTATTACGTGAAGAAACAAAGTAACGTTGCAAAACCCTTCAAGTTCGTAATACTAATTTCATCCTGTATTAATATTATGTAATTAGTTATTTATTTAGTACTTGAATTCAAATATAAACCGCCCGAATGAGGGTGCGTTCCGAAAGGGTTTGTGCATAGTGCTGCTCCATCCTTTATTAGATAGCCTGAAAACACATACACTTGGGGATGGGAATGAAAAGAAGCGAATTATGGCAGTTAAGTAATTAGCATTTGGGTTACATGGCACATGTGCTGGGCGTACTAGCACATTCACACGTTGGCGGGAGGTTTTAATTATGCCAGGGCTACAGAGGGCATTGTTGGGAGCAGGGCGAGGCACATAGGACTTGGGAGTGCGCAGCCTGGTCGACGTCAAGCTATTGCTCTTGGCCTGGGTTAAAATCATTTTGGCACAAAAACATTTGTAGACTTTTACTCATAATTTAAATTTTTTTAAGATAATGTGTATTCAGGGTAAATTTCAAAAAAATGTCCAACTGTTTACACTTATATTGAATTTAAGTTTTTTTGACGTGACGTCTAATAAATTAATGAATGCCGGCTGCATGCACGAAAAAGGATGACTCATTGTCCCGTTACGCTCATTGTTCCATTATGCTCATTGTCCCGTTACACTCATTGTTCCGTTATGCTCATTGTCCCGTTACGCTCATTGTAAGCTTGCGCCGCATCTATCTCTCTTCCACTCGATTGGCCTATGTGTCCGAGGAGAAGAAAGACAGCGGCAGCACACAACTTACATCTACACGTGAATCATTGCTTATTACAACAACAATTTCGGCAATAAAGGTTAATTCTTGCATTTTAGTATAATTTAAAGTATTTATTCTTTTATTATTAAAGGTTATGTTACAATTGACTAAAAAATTATGGTGATTCATATAATTGGTGATAGATAGATTACAATTTATTCATATGAAAACTTGTTCATAATTATATTTAAACTTTATAGCTAAATGCTAGTTTTTAAAATTAATTACAAGCTATTGAATTTTGACTAACAATGTCTTAAGAAGTACATTATCTTAATTAAAATAATTTTAAAATATTTTTTAAATAACACAACTTACATCTACACGTGAACTGTTTCGTCGACTGTTAATAAAGTGAAGTGAAAAGTTAATGTGTTTTTCATTGCTTATTACAACAATTTCGGCAATAAAGGTTAATTATTCCTGCATTTAAAAAATCTGATTACTAGTATAATTTCAAGTATTTATTCTTTTATTATTAAAAAAGGAGCATCTGTCTGCGAGTGCAGTAATAATAGGTTATGTTACAATTGACTAAAAAATTATTTTGATTCATATAATTGATGATAGATATTTGATTGTAGTTTATTTATATGAAAACTTGTTCATAATTATATTTAAACTTTATAGCTAAACTCCAGTTTTCAAAATTAATTACAAGTTATTGAATTTAGTTTAACAATGTCTTAAGAAGTACATTATCTTTATTAAAATAATTTTTTAATATTTTTTAAAAATTTTAAAAATAAATTATCAACATTTTCTTTGCAGAACCGCCTACAATTACCCAATGGCTGATAAACGGGAGTACTTCTTCAGATCAAATTGAAGTACCTGACAAGCCTATGGATCTCACGGATCTGCCACTACCTTTATGGAGTAATGTACTCACGAAGGCGCAAGACGCTGCCGCATTCACGTCTGCAATGCCATTTGCTAAGCCACCAACAATCTCTGCCCCAAAATCAAGTGCACAGAGACAACGTGAGTACAGACAGCGCATTGCAGCATCCAGAACTCCTGAACAGTCGACAGCTACGAGGATATCAGAGGCCGAAAGAAAACGCAACTACAGGCTACGCAAAGCTTACTTGGCTCTTGCCAGTGGTTCATTAGAATCGACTACTGCACCCTCTTCTCTTTCAGCAGGAAGGTTAAACTATGTCCAAACTGGTACTCAACAACAGCTCACAAACCAACAACGTCAATCTTTAGCAGCAGAACCAGCACAAACCACTGTAATACCAGGTACTTCTTCAGATCGAATTGAAGTACCTGACAAGCCTATAGATCTCACGGATCTGCCGCTACCTTCGAGGAGTAATGCACCCGTTGAGACGCAAGATGCTGCCGCAACAACGTCTGCAACGCCATTCGCTGAGCCACCAACAATGGCTGCTCCAAAATCAAGTGCACAGAGACAACGTGAGTACAGACAGCGCATTGCAGCATCCAGAACTCCTGCACCATCGACAGCTACGAGGATATCAGATACTGAAAGAAAACGCAACTATAGACTACGCAAAGCTTACATCGATCTTGCCAGTGGTTCATTAGAATCGACTACTGCATCCTCTTCTCGTTCAGCAGGAAGGTCAAACGATGTCCAAAATAGTACTCAACGACAGCTCACAAACCAACTACGTCAATCTTTAGCAGCAGAACCAGCACAAACCACTGTACAACCAGTTACTTCTTCAGATCAAATTGAAGTACCTGACGAGCCTATGGATCTCACGGATCTGCCGCTACCTTCGAGGAGTAATGCACCCGTTGAGACGCAAGATGCTGCCGCATCAACGTCTGCAACGCAATTCGCTGAGCCACCAACAATCGCTGCTCCAAAATCAAGTGCACAGAGACAACGTGAGTACAGACAGCGCATTGCAGCATCCAGAACTCCTGAACAGTCGACAGCTACGAGGATGATAGAGACCGAAAGAAAACGCAACTATAGGCTACGCAAAGCTTACTTGGCTCTTGCCAGTGGTTCATTAGAATCGGTTACTGCATCCTCTTCACTTTCAGCAGATAGGTCAAACGATTTCCAAAATAGTACTCAACGACAGCTCACAAACCAACAACGTGTCATTCCGTGTGAATTCACCAAGGCGTGGTTGTTTGACCATTTTAGAAATTTTTAATATTTTTACCCAATAAACTATTTTTATTTAATTTTTATCTGCCACCATTTTGAATCAGGGCTCGATTATCTTTGCTACTGCGTGCAAAAATATGGCCTCGTAGAGGTTTTGTTAAAAGTTTATTGTTGGCCTTGACTAAAAGATAGAAGTTTCTTGTCTTTACTGATAAAAAGTAATAAAAGTATAAAATGTATAAAAATATATTAAATACATTTGGAAAACATAAGAAAAATGACCTTGAAGTATGCCAAAATATTGAACATTTTCAGCAATTTTCATGACCTTTTAAGGTGACTTGGGGTTGGAACCAAAAGACCAAGTTTTCTGTGAAATAACTACGGCTAGAGTACTTTCCAGCTGTGTTGAGTTAAAGTAAAGGTTTTAAGCCCTTCCTGCTTTTTTTTATCATCAAAATTTCAAAATTTGCTAATTTCAAGGTCAAATATCTTAAAAGGGGGACCGGATAAAATTTTTCTGTTCATGCCAAAAAATACATTTATTAGTGATTATCAAAATGTGCAAGTTTTATTTTATGGTTCAAACTGGTTTAAAAGTTAGAGTTATTTGAAACATGTGTTAAATTGCTATACACGTAAGTACATATAATTCAACAGTTGTTCATTTTTTCATATTATTTTAATAAAGGTCTGTCATTAAAATTAAATTAAGCTTTTAACATAATATGTACAAAAAGGCTTAGTTAAAAAACTCACAATAACATTCTTTACACAGTTTAAAGTTCACTTGGTACAGTTTTGATGCCGAAGTTTTATTTGTGAAAGTGGGCTTCTAGTTTCAGTGAGAGATCAGTGTTTTTCTCTTCTGTAATGTTAAATGTTCTTCCTGTCAATAGTTGTGAACTCTGTAGGTGGAGGACATCCAAAACATTTTTCATCTCCACCCATGAGACTTCATCGCTTGTTAAACTGAAGCTTGTTGATGGATCACCTGGTTTGTAGAATACCACCTTGATATCATTTTTTTCCTTTGAAACCTCACAAACTTTACCAATGTACCATCTGTTGTCATAAACACACACAATATTGTCCTTCACTGATATGTCACTGACATGAAAAACTACAGGAGTTCCATCAATAGTATATTCTTGATGGTTTCTGACAAATGATGCTGAAATGGTGCTGACTTGTATTGTAGACCTATCCTTTGATACATAACAATGATGGTTTCTAGTACTTACAATTCTTTTAGCTTCATCAAACCGACCTTTTAAACGAAGCTCTACCTTTCGAATTTCACTTTCCTCTACAAAGACAAAGTCGATTCCTTTAATGTTTTCCACGCAAAAATTGAACATGCTGATTTTGTTGTAATGTGGCCTTCTACCGGTCATTGTAGACTTGCCTTAGCCACAAGTCGCTTTACGGTCCCACCTACCCTATCACAAGGTCCCTTGCCGTGACTTGTTGCAAAAAAATGCCACTCAGCATCAACTCCAAAGTCCTCTTTATGTTTGCACAGGTTAGTAAAATTGAACCTTTTCTTGTACTGACCTCCTGCTCCATCTGAGAAATAAACAACTTTATTCAATTGTGAACAAAGGACTTAATGAATGGTATCAATTTTGTTTGGAATGTGTACACAGCCGATGTATTATGATTCATACAGTCACTTTATAACACAAAGGTGTTGAATACATAAATTCCTGGTCTCATCTCTGAAGTACACACAGAAGGTATGAAGTGTGGCCTGAGAGTTGATCCAGTGATAACTCTGGATCTCATCTTGTATGATAAATGTGAAGTTTTCAGGGAAATCACCAATCACTACACATTCATCACTTTTAAGATTTTCTTTCTGTCTTTTCAAAAACTGTGATTGACTATGTGAGATAAAATGATGTTTTTTCAACACCATTAGTTTACTAGCAAATGTTTCTTTGAATTCAGCATATGTTTCAAAAATAGTAACAAGACTGCAATGTTCACTCATCATCCACTGCTGATCTGTTATATCATCATCTTCATCACAGTATCAGTTCAATGTTTCATCTAAATTCAAGGATGCTATTCCGGGACACTTTGCACATTCCCGAAACATACAGTCTTCACTGTTCAGATCACACACAATTTTTTCAAGAAGGATCTTCCAGTCATCTATTTTAGCTGCTATTGTCATTAGTTTGAAATTTTGGTGAATTGAACACACACAAACAGAATGAGTGCCACTCGCTCCAGCCAGAATGCACCACTTGGGGCGTAGAGAATAGAATGTTGAAAATCCCATCTTTCCTGATGGATGTTCTTCTTTAAACTTTCCGTATAGTTCTTTTAATTTGCATAGGATTAAACGTTTTTGCTTTATTTCTTTCTTTCCATTTTCAAGACGAACTGATTTAGTATCCTTCATTCCAGGACACTTTCTGCTAACTTCATCACTTTCATAAAATTCAACAGCCAACTCTCTAGTTTCTTTGGACAATTTTTTCCCTGATTTCTTAGATGTAAGCTGTGGAATGACACCATGTTCCTGAACTATTTTGTGGGTTTTTCTAACTAGGTATTCACTCACACCTAACTCTTGTGTAGTTTTTTTTATTGACCAGCTCTTTGGTACTACACTTATAACTTGTATCTTCTCATTGTTGGATGTACTGGTCAATATTCTTCACTTTAGATCTTCAACAAGATGTAAGTCTTTTGTGGCAGTATCAACAATTTTCAGTTTTAATTCTTCTTTCTTATCTTGAAATTCACAGTTGATGTTAAAAGTGTCACTTAATTTTTTCTGAATCGCACCAGAAAATTTGCTTACAGTTCGCTTTACTTCTAGGTGTTTCTTTTCAGCACTAAGTTTCATTATTTTAGTAGGCGAAACTCCTAAAACAGAGCCTGCGTCATTAATAGATTCCACGACAATTTCAGGTGAAAGGAATGGTTCTTCATGGACACTATTTCCAACATCAAAGTTCTCATAATCACTACTTGAAGGTGTTAAGAGTTTTTTATGGCAAGAGCAACAAACGGATTTACCAGGAATCAGTGTGGGCCATCTTTCAGACAACGCTAGGGTTATTTCCCTCAACTGTTTTTTGATAACTTTTTTATGGCTCTTTTTCTGAGAAGGTAACATTGTGATTCGTTTAATTGTGATGCAGTCTTTAATTCTGACTTTCCATAGGACTGTAACCGTTCCCACAGAGCACTTCATGTTTCTTGTAATATTGTTGTTATATATTCATTTTAAAAGTACCTATGTATTTAGAAAACAGTAAGAAAACCTAATTGACATTCAAGAAAGCTACTTCACTGCAGAACTTCACACAACTGCAAATAACAAACAAAAAAACATACGTAGCTGCTTAGGATAAAAAAAAAACAGAAACACATCTTCATTCTTTGAGAACGCACACAAGACTGAACTAGTTGGCACTGTCTGTAGACATGTTGCAACTTGCCAGGCGGATGATTAAACTAGCCTTGCTTGTTAGAACATGCAAATTCATGTCTCCTTACACAGACGTGGGTATCTAAAGTGTACAAGTGAATGTCAAACTGTGTAAAGAATGTTATTGTGAGTTTCTTTACTAAACCTTTTTGTACATATAATGTATAAGTGTTATTTAATTTTAATGACAAAGACATTTTTAAAAATAATATGAAAACATGAACAACTGTTGAATTATAAGTACTTACATGTATAGCAATTTAACACATGTTTCAAATAACTCTAAGTTTTAAACCAGTTTGAACCACAAAATGAAACTTGCACATTTTGATAATCACTAATAGATGTATTTTTTGGCATGAACAGAAATATTTTATCCGGTCCCCCTTTAAAGATATTTGACCTTGAAATTAGCAAATTTTGAAATTTTGATGCTAAAAAAAAAGCAGGAAGGGCTTAAAACCTTTACTTTAACTCAACACAGCTGGAAAGTACTCTAGCCATAGTTATTTCACAGAAAACTTGGTCTTTTGGTTCCAACCCCAAGTCACCTTAAAAGGTCATGAAAATTGTTGAAAACGTTCAATATTTTGGCATATTTCAAGGTAATTTTTCTTATGTTTTCCAAATGTTTTTAATATATTTTTATACATTTTATGTAAGCCTATAATGTTCTCTTTTTATCAGTAAAGACAAGAAACTTCTATCTTTTAGTGAAGGCCAACAATAAACTTTTAAGAAAGCCTCTATGAGGCATTTTTGCACACAGTAGCGAAGATAATCGAGCCCTGATTCAAAATGGTGGCAGATAAAAATTAAATAAAAATAGTTTTGAGCTATTTACTGATAAGTCTTTCTTGTGTAAAAATTTAAATTTTTTTTAAAATGGTCGAGCAACTATTAATTTTAAAATTCGATGATTTCACATGGAATGACTCCAACGTCAATCTTAAGCAGCAGAACCAGCACAAACCACTGTACAACCAGGTACTTCTTCAGATTGAATTAAAGTACAACAGCCACAATCTACCTGGAACACGAAATGGAAATTCTGAAATCCAAACAGTTATACAATCCGTTCGGCAAGTACTCCGTTAAAGATTACTTCCTTCGTATTGAGTTTCAGCATCGTGGAAGTCCACACGTTCATATTTTATTGTGGCTGAACGACGACCCACATGAGACAGTGTCGGAAAATATGCCAAGAACCATCAATCTCGTGGAAACATTAAGTTCCGTTGCTCGAGGTGATGTGCCAAGCAATTCTATCTACGCCAACCAGATGGGAGCGCGTTGTTTGGCCTAATTTATTTGGCCTAAAACTGTTTCAGAACATTCACTTGGCCTAAACTTTTTTTACCTAAAGTCATTAGCCCTATAATTATTTGGCCTAAATACATTTGGCCTAAACATATTTAGCCTAAAACCATTTGACATAAATTTGTTTGGCCTAAAGTCATTTGACCTAAAATAGTTTTACTAAATTCATTTGGCATAAAGTTATTTGGCCTAAAGTCATTTGACCTAAAATTCTTTGACATAGTCACTTGGCCTAAAATAATTTTGTGACACTTATTTGACCAAAAATTATTTGGCCTAAAGTCATTTGACCTAAATGTATTTGGCCTAAAGTCATTTGACCTAAAATTATTTCCTCTAAAGTCGTTTGGCATAAATAATTTAGCTTGAAGGTATTTAGCCTAAAACTGTTTTTAGAATAATTAACTCTGATCTTTTAACAGGTAGGTACTTCTAGCAAATGGTAGAATGTTTTAGTTACTTCCAGCTATGCTACATGTTGAGCTGTAGCGTTTATAGAGCAATAATTTACAACCCTTTATTTAGACATACAAAAATGTCTAAAATGCACACAGAATTGCAGTTCACAAGATTATTATAGCTGTAAATTGCAAATTTTCTCACTAATATAAAACTTGTTTTGCATTTGTAAAAAAAAAAAAAAAAAAAAAAATGTAAGTGATAGCATATTGGTAGAGATGATGGAAAATAGTATTTATAAATGAGACTCATAGCATTATGTTTTGAATTAAAGAATATATGTAAACTACTATAATTATACTAAACAATAAATTAAACAAAAAGCAATTTATTTAGCAAACAGTTGAGTCAGTTTTTGGAAGGCCATTTGTTTGCACAAATTCTTTGTTATTTTTAAGTACTATCCTACACTGTGTTTATATAGATTATTATTGTTTTGGTTACAAGAAAACAAAAATTAATGTGAAATTACTAGTGCGTGCATAAAATACATTTCCAATAAATCTAAAAGAAATTATTTTCGAGATGCTTTGGGTTAAATTATAGCTGGTAATGTTTGCAGTTAATTATTTTACTGTCATTTAGATAAGACTTATTATGCTTATCTGTTGTCTTTCATTCTTCCAATTATCACTGTTACAGTGTGTGCACAACAGAACATTTGGATTACCGATATAAAGTAACAAGATATATTTCCTGTGCCCTACAGTTGATAATTGCAACATGCCTTTTAACAACCGCTACTGATGAAACCTATGTGACACTTAGAAAGTAGCGCCAGTTTGTTCTCCATGTCACAACTGGTTACCATTTAAGTGTTAAATAATTTTTAGAGTTAAGCAAATAGTGCATGCACTCAGTATGATGAAAAATTGAAATACACAAAAAAATACTGGATGAGTGTTTTTTTTTTTTTTTACAAGTTGGTGCATCTCACTTGGAAAAAGTAAGTTGGAGTACAATTACTGACTTTGTATTGGAAAATGTTTTTGATATCTACAAAAAAAATTTGCAGCAAGTCATTTTTGTGTGGCAATCAAATTTCTCTGCTTTAAAGCCTGATTGGAGCATTTTATAGCTAATTAGCAGTACCCGGTAGATATGGTTCTGCCAGTGTAAGATAGAAGTTGATGCTCTGCAGCGCCATCTAGTTGATACGCTACTAAACTTGACAGGATCACCCGCTGGACCGAACCCGAGATCGCCAGATGGTAGACCAAATATAGTTTCCGTGTTATTTATTGATGTTATGTTTACAGTTGGTTTTATGTATTCAGTTAGGTACTGGATATTGATACTGATACTTTTAGTTCTTTATTAGGGAAATTTACCTATCACCTAAGTAAAATATAGTTAAACAAGTCTTACTCATGTTATTAATTTATTTGTTCTTGTTCACTTAACTTGAACCACACAATTGTGATAAGGACAGTATGACAAGACACTCACATAAAACATGTGGTGCACATATTATTGGACTTTTCCAGGGACGGGGTATTTATTAAACAAATTAACTTGAAAATTAAATAATCATTCACTAAATTCGCTTATTAAAATAACCGCCAGAGAAGCAATATGTAAATAACAAGCAAACAAAAAACTTGCGAACAGAAAAGTTCATCAGTGTTTAATCTGCTAAACTTATTTTAAGTTTTCTAGCCATGTTGAATGTTCGTAGAGTGTGTTAGATAGATAGAGAGAGAGAGAGAGAGAGAGCTAAATGTGCAAGCACTTCCTATTGCCAGAAAAAAAGTTACTTTCTACCAAATGACCAAAAATTGTTTGGCCTAAAATCATTTGACCTAAAATAATTTTCAGAAACTTATTTGGCCTAAAATTATTTGGCCTAAATATGTTTGGCCTAAATGTATTTGGCCTAAAGCCATTTGACATAAATTTGTTTGGCTTGAAGTCATTTGACCTAAAATTATTTTGCCTAAAGTCATTTGGCATAAAGATATTTGACCTAAAGATATTTGACCTAAAGTCATTTGACCTAATATGGTTTGGCATAAAGTCATATGGCCTAAAAATATTTAGCCTAATTTTAGGCCAAATTATTCTAGGCCTACTGGCGGGTACCCAACCAGATATACAAAAAACATACTTTCACCTGTATTGGAGGTTGTACGAATTACCAATCTGTAACAACGGGAGATCATCCTTGAGGTCGTACATCAATTGCATGGTTGTGGAGATGACATTTCTGAAGTGCTACAAATTTTCTTCACACGTCCCGCGGGCTGTGGAAAAACTTACACATTAAAGTGCCTTATGGAGATGTACAACTGCTACACTCAGGAGCACAACTCGATGAACAACGCCTACATTACCTGTGCCAGCTCAGGTAAAGCTGCTGTATCTCTTGGTGGCACTACAGTGCATTCAGCGTTTCATCTCTCAACTTCTCGCGTGACAAAACTCTTATCCACAGAGTATTTGCAAGCCTACAGAAACATGTTCATTGGCGTCAAAGCTGTTTTCGTCAACGAGATCAGCATGTTAAGTTCAGCCATTCTTCAAAAAATCAACTACTGACTGCAGCAGATTACCGGCATATACGACAAACCATTCGGAGGCATCCACGTAATACTATGCGGCAATTTCAGACAGCTACCACTGGTACGAGCACTCCATGTTACAGCATGCCGATCAACCAACTTGGAGGACCAATTCTGTGGCACAGCATTGACTACTTTCCGCTGGTTCGTGTTGTGCGACAAACTGATGAGCAGTTTTCAACGATTCTGACCAAAATTGGAGACAGACTTAAACTAAGTATCGATATGATCACACTTATTGAGTCCAGACATAAAACTCAGGTTGGTGCAAGGAAAACGTGCCTAATGCTGTCCGGCTGTATTATAGTAATAATGAAGTTTATTCCTACAACCGAAGCGCAAACACTAACGCATACAGCTGTCTGGCACATGATCATATGCTTGGTTATTCGACTGAGCAAGAGAAGACACAGTGCCGAGGTAAACAGGTATACTTCACAAGATGATGGTAGCAGAGACCGATGGATTGCCGTACCTCTTGCCATTAGCTGTAGGGTTTCCCTACATGATAACTTCTAACATAGATGTCGCTGATAGGTTGGTAAACGGAGCTATTGGTGCCTTGCGCCATATCGAACGTCAGCAATCAAATGTGGATGACCATTCTGCAGAAGTAGGACCATCAACCAGTACAACTTTGCCGGCATCTAGAGAAGAAATCATTACTCTATGGTTTGAGTTTGAGGAAGCAACAACAGGTGCTAGTGCCAAAATTAAATGTTGACCTCACGTTCAAAGCAAGCCAAACACTCTGTCTCCCAACTGGGTGCCAGTGTATAAGAAAGTAGTGAATATTAAACTGACAAAAACTGTGAAATGCAAACGAAAACAATTTCCTGGCGTTCCTGCTTGTGCTATTACCATTCATAAGTCACAAGGTGGGACGTTTACTGTCATTGTTTATAAATACTCTCCGAAGCAACTGCAACAGTTGGTGTATGTGGCGCTGAGTCGGGTAACGAATATAGACGGCTTGCACATCATCACAGACAATGATGCTCCTTTCATCTTCAAACACGGACGGGATGGAAACGACTCGCAGACTACGCGTGATATCCGCACCGAATACATTCGACTCCGTGGACACGCACTTCAAACAATAACTGAGAAAACAGTAACATTCTGTGATGACGGTAACAACGCTGGACAAACTAAAGTGACAAACCTTAATTCTAAGAGTTTGTCTGCTCACTCAGCGGATATTGAAACGGATACAGTGATACCAAGGTCTGATTATTTGGTGTTGACTGAAACGTGGCTGCGTGACAATTGTGATCCAGTTTCAATCAATAATTATGAGTGTGTAACCCGGCAGAATAATCGATCGGATTCTGATACAAATGCAGCTGGTAGAGTAGCAATTTAACGAAAATTATCATCGACATCCACGGCCAAAGTTCTCCACGTTGAATTGTCGGACACAACTCGTCTCATCAAAAACACGGGCGACGTGTGCTTGGTTGAAATTACATTACGTTTAAAATTGTACTTTGTGCAGTGTATATTCATCCTGGAGCAAGTGTCTAAAACATCAGTGTATTGCTGCACAAGCACTTTTTCCGTATGTGCACAACAGCCAGTATGTGCATTCGATCATGCGAGTGGATACCAATGTACCAATTCTTCTTTGTGGCGACTTCAACACAAACATGAAAAATGATAAAACATTCCTCAAATTCATGAATGATATGTACAATCTTGAATGCGCATCAGATGTTAATAAGTCAACAACACTGAGAGGAACAACCATCGATTTGACATTTTCAAGGCACATACAATAGAATCTCTTTCTGAATGCCGTATCTATCTGGATTATGTATTTATTAAAAACTGTTACGGTTCAAAATTTAATTGTAAGTTCATTCTTGATAATACTGGCATTAGAATTCCCCAATTTAACAGCCGTTTAACATCTACCCTATATACATACCATAAAATGAATGATATAATTTTTAGATTCATTTCTAATTTCAATAAAATTGATAACCTCAATCTGTAAAAGTGTAGTCATATAATGTAATTATTTTTTACATACGCCTATAATATGTGTTATTTTCTTATCAAATTTATTACAATGTCAGCAATTAGTAATTTTATTATGATGTATATGTTTTGTATTTCTTTTATGTGTTTTATATTTTAATATTTATCCTTAATAGGTATATTTTAAACTTTTTTGTTTGTTTGTATTTTGTTTGTATTGTTTATAGTTTATATGTTGTCCTTGAATATATGTGTCATGCCCACCGCTAAAGCCCTCGGCTGTTGGTGGGCATGTTACAACATTAATAAATAAATAAATAAAATTAAACTTGAAACATTCCCATTCGTTTCCTACTTTTCCTATCATTGTCCTATCCTTAACAGAATAACACAGATTGGAAGAAGTTAAATAGCAAATATGTATAAAAGTTATAGTTAAAATAATCTGTTCGTTAAAGTAATAAACATATTTGAATTAATGAGTGCAAATAAAAGTAAATTTATCAATTAAATTGTATATTTCATTTCACTCCTTCTTTGTATCCATACAAAATAGTGATAATTCAATAAAAATGATTCAATTTATTCATAAAAGTATGCAATCATTTCATTAATGTTTTATTATGACGTCACATTAAACTATCGTCCGTAAACCAACTTTACAGACAACCGATGTTTTTGTTTTTTAGTGTCCTACGTTTTTCCATATTAGAACAAATGCTAATTTCTATACACTTTTGTGAGCCTTCATTTTGGCCTCTGTAACTACATATCTTGTCATAAGAAATTTGTCAGGTTTTTTTAAAACTTACATTTGGATACCCAGGAACTTCAGGAATAAACAGAAGCTGTTTTGACTTTTCATCCTCCAAATAATTTTTTTTAAAAAACCTCAAAGATAGTGACTTATTTTTAGGCAAAATTTGGTGTAATTAGTACGGCAAATTTGAAAATTAATGAATTACATAATTAGAATCAGTTACGTTATTTCTTTTATTTTTGTGACTGGTGTGTTAAGGAGAACTTTATAGACATCTCTGATGTGACACAAACTGTAATATAGGTTTCCCAAAGTTACATAGACAAATGTTATTACTTTCATCAAAAAGCCATAGCCATCACATCTTGTTGAGTTTTTATCTGAATAAACTTTTGGCATTAAGATTGCAGTACAATCACTAAGCTAACAACTAGTTTAAACAAAATTAGTAGTTCTGCACTGGTTCTTATGTTGTTTTATACTTTTGATATGTTTTTGAAATTTAATTTTAATTCTCTCTCTGTTAATATAACCTATATATAAATAAAGTTTAACTTAAATTAGCTTAAATCCTGCATTGAATTTGAAATAGAATGGCAAAAAAATTAATACGTAGAAGTGAATAAATGATTAGCATTGCATGTGATTGCAAATTTACAAAAAAAAATATGTTTTTAAAGATGCTAGAGAACCGCCTGTAACTCAGTTTGATGCAAGGAAGAACCATGGAAACGATGCCATCTTGGATTGAAGTCAATTGCGCAGTACCATCCAAAACCCATTAAGTTAATTGCACTAGTTTGTCGAAAAACAGCAACAGTCTTTATCTTCATCTGTGGAAATACCTAAGTATCACAGCTCATTATAGTCATTGTCATCTTCATCTTCTTCATGTTCTAAACTTTTTCTGTACAGGAAAAGTGTTATTTTTTTTGTGAAACAAAAAACAAACATCCTCATAGTAGTTAAAACACCAGTATTTAAAAACAATAGTAATTGCTCTACATCTAAGAAAATTAAAGAAAAAATATGAATAGTACACATATATTTTCAGTTGTCTATTAAAAATCTATAAAAAAAATTTTTAACATATGTAAGTAGACTTACACTATGAAGTAGGGGTCTGCTAGTATTGAAAAATTTTGAATTATAATTTTTGAATCCATTGTTTTTCAATTATTTGTTACCGATGGATACAACAATGGCCTATGGATGATTATTTTTATTAAATATCACAACGTCCATAATATTGTATTATAAATCTGAAGCTGGGTGTAAGTGGGATCGATGTAACTTCAACTGGTTAAGTGGGAACCAATGGTGTACCATTCCAGTATGATACAACAGCAGTTGTAAAAATGTTGTTATATTAGAAAAAAAATGAAAGTAGAAAAAAATATATTTTATTCATTAAACAAAAATGATAATATATTAAGGTACAAATAGATATAACAAATGTGCAGGCCACACCCATTAATCGTTGTGGTTTTTACAAACATGAGTATAAACAAATGCTTGAAAAGAAAGCATCATGAACAGTTTGTGCAATTAAAAAGCGCCTGACGTAACACGTATATAAGTACTGCGCATAAGGAAAGTTCTCTTAATTAATGTACATTTAAAAGACCTTAACAGGCAGACAAAAGTCATATACAAGTCTCACGCAGAGCAAATTCGTTATCAAACAATTAAATATAAATATTAAGGCTTTAAATTATGCATTAAGTTTACTTGCAACATAAGCTTTCATGGCAAATTTAAATGGGAATCGCGAACCCCAGCTAAAAGACATTAAAACAAAAAAATTACGACAGGGAGGAAGCCCAATGCGCAAAACAAATAATCAAGCAAACACTCATGTAAATTAAGGTCGGTGATAAATGAAACATCCAACAAAATTAGGTACAAGACCCATCTAGACCACTCAATCAAGAGCAGAAGGCTCGTAAGAAAGAAGTTAAACTTGAGCAAATGCACGCGGAAATTACAAGGCAGAGATCTATAGTGGATTTAAAGCGAAGCTTCTAACATAACTAATCAACCATGAGCATAAGTAGCGCGGCCTCCTCCCAGCGGACTGCCTACGAGCGAGAGTGACTGAAGACAGTGCCGGCCTAAGCAAACTCGCGGCCTTATATACAGGCGAACTGTCTTTCGAGAACAATAGAGAAAAGCGGCGGAGGGGAAGGTTCGAGAAACGAGGAGAAGGGAAGACGGGAAGCCTCGGGAAAGGAGGGGAAGTGCGGAGGGGAAGGCTGGGGCAAGGTGGAGAGGGGGAAAGGATGGAGGGGAAGGGAGCGCTCTGCTAGCCCGGGAGGCGGCAACTGCTGCAACCCCCCCCCCTTAAGTGGCCCTACCCTGAGAGCATAAGATCACGAAGTCGAAGAACAATGCGAAGCCACGCAAGCTGCAAAAACATGGATGCTGGAACGCCAGCATGAAGAAATCTTTAGCGGCTCGCAGCTCGAGCCGAAACGTTGACGAGTCCAGAAGCGGGGCAGAAGACGCCATCAGTGTCGCTTGGTGCAGGGAATCCGCGAGTCTCAACCACCCAGGCCTAGGTGGGACTCCAGCGGAACCCGCCGTAGACCGAAGTGCCGAGGCAGGCAATCCAGAGCGGCAATCATCGTAGATGAGGGATCACCTCTGATGGGCTCTGGAGCATCCGAGCACTCACAGGAGCGCGAAGGCGTTCAAACTGGAGACTGCCGGCGCTCAACAGGGCACCTCAACAGGGGGCCTGCATCCGGGCGCCGCGAAGGAGCCATGCCATCAGGCAAGATGTCGAAGCGAAGATTGCTCTCAGGGGGACACGTCCCGGCGGGGGGAGGCGAAGACGACGACGACGCCCCGAAAAGACGTCTCTCCTCGAGGCGAAGAAGCAGGCTGGCGAAGATCGTAGAGATGCGGGGCCAGCAGAGCGAGGGCAGGGGAGAAGAGGATGGCGCGCCAAACTAAAAAGGGAAAAAAAAGGGAGAGCCGCAACAGCAAACACAACAAACAAACAACACTGAAACTTAATAATAAAACAGTTATCTAAACGCAAGCTTAATAAACACTCTCAAGTAACAATAGCAAAAATACTTTAACTCACAAAGGCCTTGACTTGACTCACATGAGCCTTCTTAAACTTATGTTTAAACTTACATGACTTAAGTAACAAGGTATTAGCGGCCAAAATCCTATGCACACTATAAGGTCCTTCATAGGGAGGCAAAAGTTTCACATTTAATTTACTGGCCAAAGAAGGGAGGCTTCACCCTCGGGTGAAGCTGCGACAGAGAACAAGGTCTCCGACTTTGTAACCATGAGGGGATCTGGATTTGTTATAAGATTCAGCGACAGCCTGACGGGCCTTACGTAAATTGCAAGCTACCGAGTCGAGCACACTGTCAAGGCCCGAGGCATCGAGGGCGGAGTCGAGAGGGGGAAGGCCCCACTGGTTAAGTAAGGGATGAGTGAGCTCACGCCCAAGGAAGGGAAGAGAGGGAGGAAATCCAGAGGAGGAATGAGTAGCAGAGTTCAAACCCACGTTAATATAATCCAAATCGGAATCCCAAAGAGTTTGGTCAGAACGATAGAAGGATATAAGGATACTCTTCAAAACCTTATTTACTCGTTCGACCATGTTACCCTGAGGAAAGTAAGCAGAGCTATAGATGGGTTTCACAGCCCATTCAAAAAGAAAATCACAGTAAACAGAAGATCTGAAATAAGGAGCATTGTCAGAAACCATGATACAAGGGGGACCAAATAATTTAAACACCTGTTCTCTAAGAACCCTAACGATCGTAGCAGCCTTCATGTTTTTGAGAGGAAGGAGAATGACAAATTTCGAAAAAATGTCCAGAACCACTAGTAAACAGATATTTCCCTTTTTGGACCAGGTAAGAGGCCCAAATATGTCGATATGTAAAGCGTGCCAAGGAGCAACAGGAGGATCGGCGGCATAGAGCCCTACCTTGGAGTTGTGAGGGGGCTTTGATACTTGACAGTCTACACAAGAGCGAACATAGCTACGAACATCGCTCAGTAGCTCGGGCCAGAATAAATGTGCGGAAATCCTGCGCTGGGTTTTCTCAATACCCAAATGGCCACCGAGAAGTGAAGAATGAAAATAAGCCAATACCATGGCCCTTAAGGTGGCTGGAACGACTGCCTTGCGAGCTCTACCTGAAGTTCCAGTAAAGTAAAGTAAACCCTGTTCTTCAATATAAGGCACAGGCCTTTTGTGATGAAGATCTCTACGAATCTCCTGGCAAAAAGGGTCATTGCTCTGACATTCTCTAATATTTAAGTATGACTCTGGAAAAATTTTACAAACAGAGAGGAATTCAGTTCTCTCAGAATAGTCCTCATCAATAGGCTCAAACTCATCAGTACAAAACATACGGGAAAGAGAATCAGCAATAATGTTTTCTCTACCTGGGATGTGATGAATGGAAAATCGGAACCGCGACAACCGAAGGATCCAGCGACCCAACTTACCCAGCTGGTGTGGGTGGTTAAATAGCCAACTAAGGGCTTGGTTGTCGGTAAATAGGTCAAACTCGTTAGCATCCAAATAATTTTCGAATTTTTCAAGAGCAAAGAGGCACCCAAGGGCCTCCTTCTCGTACACACCCAGGCGCTGCTCGGATTCCGAAAGAGAACGGCTTGCAAAGGCGATGGGTCTGATCTTACCCTCTTCCAAATGACCTAAAACTGCTCCAAGGGCGATAGAAGAGGCGTCAACCTGAACTGCGAAGCGTCTACTGAAATCGGGTAAAATAAGAACTGGAGGAGAGGCCATACAAGTCTTCAAGGCCTGGAAAGATTTTTCTTGTTCAGGACCCCACTCAAAAGCTACATTCTTTTTTCGAAGGTGATTTAAAGGAGCACTTAGAGAAGCAAAATTATGAATAAATCTGGAAAAGTAACCCAGCATGCCTAAAAAACGCTGAACTCCCTTAATGTTGATAGGCTTAGGAAACTGTACAATGGGTGCAATTTTATCTGGATCCATGAGGAGGGTTCCCTGAGAAATGACATAGCCAAGGAATTTTACTGACGTCTTTGCCAAAATGACCTTATTAGGGTTAACAGTCAGATGAGCAGCTCGTAAACGAGTAAGAACTTCTGTTAAGTGGGCAATATGATCGTCAAGAGTATCGCTATACACAATAATATCATCGACATAATTAAACACAAATTTATACTTAAGGTCCTTTAGTACATGGTCCAAAACACGACTCATGGCCTGACTGCCAAAATTAACCCCCATGGGTATGCGATTAAATTCAAAATGGCCAAACGGGGTGGAAAAGGCGGTATATTTACGACAAGAAGGATCCAGGAGGCATTGATGGAAGCTTTGATTTAAATCAATAATTGAAAACACCTTGGCCTTGCCTAAGTGCTGCAAGGCACTTTCTACAGTAGGGAGGGGATAAACATCCTCCATGGCTATTTTACGATTCAAGGGAATGTAGTTGTGAACCATTCGCCAATTAACCCCATCCTTCTTACGCACTAGGAAGGTGGGAGTGCTAAAATCAGAAGTGGAAGGAGAAATTACGCCAGCAGACAAGAGCTTATCTACGATATCATGCATGGCCTGAAGTTTAGGAGGGGAAACCTTGTGATATTTACTGCGAACCGGAGTTTCATCCTTCAAGTAAAACTTGTAGGGCAAGATGTCGCAGCGTCCGATTTTAGGAGAAATGACATCGGAAAATCTATGCACGAGGTTGGCAACGGCTTGCTTCTGTAGAGAGTCGTTACTATCACGACATTCAAAAATGACAGGCTTAGAAGAGTCGAAAGTTAAAGGGATTTTGACAGTAGGTGCGAATCCAAAAGAAAGCTCATGAAGACCAAAATTTAAAACTGCTTTAGTCTTACCCAAAAAATCTAAACCCAAAATAAATTCAGGGTGTAAATCAGAAATGACAGCGAATTTCCAGTTCCAGGAAAAATGTTTAATCTTTAAATGTAAAGTGACTGACTTGTTAGATCGAATGCATTCACCATTTGCAACACAAATATTAACTGGATCATTGCAATATACATGTAAAGCAATAGTAGGAAACATTTTAATTAAATTCTGCAAAAAACCTTCGCTAATAACTGAATGGGTGGCGCCAGTGTCAACTAGAGCCGGAAAAGAATGCTCCTGAATATGAATTGGAAGAAAATGCAAATAGACTGGCACAGAGGATTTTTTAACAAACCGACAGAAACGACCTCTCTTACGTCCCGTCAGACGGAGTTTCCCGGACACTTAGCCCGGTAATGCCCTGTTCCCTTACAGGAAAAACATTTCCGGTCATTGTGCGGTATGAATGGCTGACCGCAGTCTTTAGAAATATGTCCAAAAATGCAACAGTTTGCACAGCGAGTGCGTACATTTCTTTGATCGCACTGTACATGACCTGTGGCTTTAAGAGCGGAGGCGGCAGCAAGGTGGGCGGGAGCACTTACACGAGGCGAGGAGAATGCGCCCGCTGCCGGCGCGCTAATGCGTTCAGTGTTGTGTGACTGAATGCGTTGCCGGAATGCACCCCGACTAGGATTTGAGGGGCGATAAGAATGACATGCCTTATCATTTGCCTCTGAGCGAAATGTGGGTAATGGGCGAACCTCGCACTTACAGTCGCGAGGTTGCCACTTACTATCAGTGTCACGACGCGATGGAAATTCCGTCTCATAATTAGAGACGGCTAACAAACGGGCCTCTATTTCACTGCCCCAGGCTCGTAAAGAATCAAGGGTGGAAGGAGGAGTTAACATGCTAGCAAGACTGAGAACACGAGGGGCAAAGTTACCTAAGACGAGCTGAACTAATTCCGCCTCGGGGGTATCAAGTTCCAACACATCCGCGTACGAAAGTACCGAATCAATGTACTGAGTCACCGACTCATCAGGGCGCTGAAAGCGAAAGACTAAGTCTCTCTTGCAGGCGTCCAACACCCGGGGGGGGCAAACTCCCTTCAGCACGGATAACTTAAATGTGTGAAAATCCGACTTTTGCACAATAGCCTCAGTTAGCCTATTCACAAATATACCAGAACACTTAGTTAAGAGCGCCTTCATAAACGCCTCAGAAGGAACCAGGTTCAGCTTAATGAGGCGCTCAGCCTCATGAAAAAATTCAAGAACACGCTTAGGCTCACTGCTGTCAAGAGCGGGCATACACTTCAAAGAGGAAAAGAACGACTTTTGAGAAAAGGAATGAGTGGGAGCAGGACTTACTTCCAGTGAGGCTTCCACCTCGCCCCTTACAGGTGTGACGTCACTGCTCTCTCTCTCTCTCTCTCTCTCTCTCTCTCTCTCTCTCTCTCTCTCTCTCTCTTTCCTCTCTCTCTCTCTCTCTCTCTCTCTCTTTCTCTCTCTCTCTCTCTCTCTCTCTCTCTCTCTCTCTTTCTCTCTCTTTCTCTCTCTTCTCTCTCTCTCTCTCTCTCTTTCTCTCTCACTCTTTTCTCTCTCTCTCTCTCTCTCTCTCTCTCTCTTTCTCTTTCTCTCTCTTTCTCTCTCTCTCTCTCTCTCTCTCTCTCTCTCTCTCTCTCTCTCTCTCCTCTCTCTCTCTCTCTCTCTCTCTCTCTCTCTCTCTCTCTCTCTCTCTCTCCCCCTCCCCCCCCCCATTCCCACCCCTACCCCCTTCACCCCTAATTTTTTTTTTTTAGCGTATAAATGCCGGCTGCCGGACCCGGGAAACCTGTTTTGCAATAGCTCTCAGCCTGAAGAAAAGACGATGTTTACGTGTTGTGCGAGCGGAGCAAAGATCTTGTCAGCCATCTTAGCATAGGGTAAAGTGCGCACGCTTGTGGCACTGAATAAGGAGACGGAGTTGTCGTACTGTGCCGGAAATTTGGTATTTCGACACGTTTTTCTTTTTAAATTTTACTATAATTTTAAAATTATTTTTTGGAAAATTATTTTTTGGAAAATTTTTTTTTTTATAATTGGGTTACTTTAGGTGATTTACTCTTTGTTAGGCTGGTGTACTCTCCTTAGTTAAACTTTGTGCCAGTAGACCGAAGCATCTTTCCCAGAGACCTATCGGATCTTTTGAAAATCTAATACTTTGTCGGCAGCCCGTTTATCATTTCCCTCGCCTGTAGGCACGTCCCAGCTCTGTAATATGTATTACTTCATTTCATGACTAAAACTGCATACAACAGCTCTGGACGAGTTGTTACCATTTCTTAGAGACATGCTGACCGTAGCCTTTACCGTCACGCATACGTCTTAGGTTCACTCCCCGAGAGTCACATAATGGACGCTCGTTCCCAGCGTCGTTGTGCTTTTGTCCACCCCCTTCCCCTCTCAGTTCTAAGAATTCGCCTAAGACCAATGACCAGTCATAAACCTCAGCAGGCAGTGACAGTCTCCAAGGACGACTAGCAAAAAAAAAAAATATGTGTGCAAAGATGGACCGCACACAACATCTAGCCGCGGACTTAGTAACTTCTTCCCTTGTGGCGAGCCCGTGGAGCTGCCCCCCCACGATATCTAGCGGCAAATTCGCTAACCTCCCAGCCAACTTCCCCGTTAGGCCGCCAGAGGGCTGCACCTGACTGCCCCTTTATTCCCTTGTTGTAGCAGACGTCTTGGGCGAGTCGATTCTTTTTTATTTCAGACACCCCTCAACAGGTGGCGCTAAAGTCGGCGAGTGCTACCAACTTCGAGACATCAAAGTCAGAGTTTTTTATGATGCCCACTAGGGGGATCTTCGGAACCTTTCGGTCCGGACATCCCAGTCTCCTCCCCCCACTTTTGATTGAACATTTACTTTTAATCACGAGACGCGGTTCTTCGCGTGACACTTCGCGTCGCGACTCCAGACGGATCGTTTGTGATTATCGACGGATCAACGCACTGCAAGACTTCCATCCGGCCGCAACCGACGATGTAGTCACTTAAATAAGGGATGCTATCCCTGTAATCTTTTTTAAATAGTTTAGTCCGTCTGCATAGTACAAAAAGTAATAGTTAGTTTTCTTTTAAATAATTTCTTTTTGAAATGGTAGAAACTTCCGCGCAAGGCCGCGTATTCTCGGGATCCAGTTCCTGGCTGGCGATGCATCGGAAAACAGAAGCCGACTTCCCTGTCTGGTGAGTGACGATCCGCAGTCCCAACCTCCCCATAACTTTTGCTGGCATTCTCTGCCCAGTTTATACTGTCTGTGTTCTAGTTCTGATCAGTTCTGATTCGGACTGTTCGCAGACAGGGTCCGAGATTGGGACGCCGAATTGGTATTTTCACCACCCTTCCTCAACAACACTCAGGCGCCCTCGCAACATGTTCCCGAGTGAACTCCAGGAATCGAAGCCCCGACCTCCGGCGCTAATGTATCTTTTAACCTTTTTCTGAACTTTCTTAAGTTACGCCATCAGACGAAGTTCTTCAGACAAACATCATTTCTGGACTTTAATAATCTATACTGGGAATGTTTTTTAACATATTTGTATTTTATTATGGGTTTATGTATTTCTTTTTTATGAAACCTTTTTATAATTTAATTTTGGGTCGACCCATATTTTTTTTTCTATAAACCTGAGATTTGTATAAGTACGTAATTGATATTGTATGTTTATAATTTTTTAATATCTGTTATAAATTTTCCTTTAATAAATGTGACGTAATTATATTCAGACGGAATCACACCTTGTTTCTGTTCATTTCTAATAACATTGTGAAACCTTAAAGATCCACAGCTCAGTACTTACCTAAAGAGTTTCTCCTGGTCTACGCCCTTCACGAGATAAGATACGTGTACAAGTTCCTACCGATGTTCCTGCAGCTAGATGTAGACATTCAAGATTGTTTGCCGTGCACCGAGTGCGACAGAGGAAGCTCCAGCGTCCCCGACACTCCTCACATGAGGTCATGGTGCAAGAAGCGACGAGATGCGTGCAGGCAGCAGCAGCAACAGCAGCAGCAGCCTAGATCCTGAGCGCCGTGCCGCAGACATCATCTAGGTGCCACTCCAGCATTTTGCAGAGCCAGCATCTTAGTCTCGTCACTCCAGCCTCGTCGTATGTGTAACTGTGAGTAATGACAATGTGACACACTTTCTTGACAATGTCCAGTGTCTTACATTGTTGGATAGTTTGATATGCAGGAGGGACGAAGAGGTAAAACCTGTTAAAATAAAAATTAAGGAGGAAGAGCTACAGTCTTATGCCCGTGGTGAAACGTAAGAGTAGTCTTGAAAACGACACTACTTCTAGCGCGGTTTGTACAGCGAAAGACGTACAGCATAGCCGATTTCTCAGGAAGAAAGTACGTGACACAGGACCCGAACTCGGGCCGCTAGCGAACGAATACCTAGCCTCTTATGCATCTGGAACAAGCGACACGACTTATGGTGTGCGTAAACGCAGGAATAAATGGGTCCTTGGTTCGAAGGAAGTACATTTCTTGCCTACCGATAAAATACAGCGCGGTAAAGACATTATTAAACTAACTCGCGGACTGTGCGAATTGTTTCGCAAAAAGCCACGACCGTATTCTGAGAAGGACTTGCGTAAATATCATAAACTACTAAAGGCCACACATGTAGTTTTCGTAAACAACGATCCGAGCTCTCGAACATTCAAGAACTATGAGCATGAAAAGTATCCAATTATAGCCAGTCTTTTTTCGGAAATAGTGGGGGCCGGGCTACGTAAACTCGATACTGGTAGACAATTGGACTATGTATATTATGACGAACCGAACGAGTTGGTTACGAGACTTAGACTTTTGATGGCTTCGCAGAACGCGGGAAACTATTCGCACACAAATGAAATTGTATCCATTACAGAAGAATTACGGGAAGCGGTATGTATTGAATAGTGATCATGTCAAAGTTTGCCATTGCGAGCGAGTTGCATAAACCCGCAATACCTAATTATCCACATCGAAAAATCAAAATCAAAGGATTGGACGACAATTGGCAGTCTGATTTGATCGAGATGATTGAATATTCGCATGTGAACAAGGGCTATAGGTTATTGACACTGAGGGCGTACGGTGTTATGGAGAAACTGTCGGTACTAAATAGTGGGCGCCACCACGTGAGTGGGCACGTGGACCCGGCGAGAGACTCTAACCCAGGGCGTTACGTGGCCCGTGTGTGGCGAGATATTTGGCCTTCTAGATATGAAACGCGCTGCTCTCTACCCTACCTAAGCCTGCTCTCAGCGTCGGGCACGCTTCTAATACGCAGTGGGTTCTCAGGGCGTCCCACACGCCGCTGACCAGGTTGGGGTCCCACGTGGTCCCCCGAACACAAAGACACGTAACACAGTTAATTAGTTTACTGTACTCACGATTTATTTCCGTACACGTTCCTTCAATGGTACAACTGAGAAAGCGCCCGAGGCACGAATCGGCTTTTAAGTGAGGAGGCTGACCACGCACGTGGTCGCCTCAAGGCAGCGACACGACCGCCCTCGGCTGGCGGGAGAGAACGACTGGGATGAGATCATGGTTTGCAGGTGGCAACATGGCGCCCTTCGCGCCGAACACAATTACCGTTACAACATTCTGCGATTCCGTGCCCCGGCGAAAGTTAAGTAAATAATAGATTACATTAATAAATATATAAAAATTACTGGCAATTTAAAATACATTAATGTTTACGTCGTTATTGAGAATTTATATAAAACATTCCTACCCTCGTCCAAGTCCGTGCCTATTCGGGTCCGCCCGGGCAACGTCTATAGTTTTATAATTAATGTAATATTTAAATTGAAGAAACACATGATTAAACTGCAACAAGACACTGGGGCAAAATAATGAAAGAAAAAGGGTTACAATATTAATTAGCATACTTAGGGGTGCGGCGCACTGCATCTAAGCGCCCTCTTGCCGGGCTGGAAACACACGCACGCACGCACGCACAAGCGGGAGATTTGAATAGAGACGGTGGTTGGGCGGTGTCATATCGGGCTCAAAGGGGCCGCAGGCCCGGACGACGTCAACACTTATTCGAAATACATTTGGACTAGGCCCTTGAAACGTAAGACTGCAGCTGATGTTACGAATGCGATGGAGGATATTTTGAAACAAAAACGTAAGGCCTTATTATTACAGACGGACGTCGGGAAAGAATATTTTAATGCTTGTAAAGGCATTGATGAAAAATTACAACATAAATCACTACTCTATGTTTAGTGGCATAAAGGCATCTATTGCCGAAGGTGTAATTAGTACAAACAAGAATAAACTGTATAAAAACTTTACAACGAATGGAAATTACAAGTGGTTGGATATCTTGTTGAAAATTGTGAGTGAATACATTTCTACAGTGCATTCTACAACGAACTGTGTACTCCAAAGTCAAGCAACTGGATCCTAGTACGAAAAAGGCGAATGTCGGCGACGTTGTGCGCACATCAAGAAATCGAGGAATATTTCGTCGTCCCTACAAAGGGAATTGGACTGGAGAATTATTTCGTATTTATAGAATAAACAATACGTATACTCGAACGTATATCCTGGAAGACCTGAATGGTAAAAACATTTCAGGCACATTTTACCAGGAAGAAATACAAAAAACTGGGTTTCCAGATACTTTTCTTGTTGAAAAAGTGTTACGGCATAAGAAGGGTAAGGCTTTATTTCGTTGGCTCTTCCATGGACCTGAGTTTGATTCGTGGATTGATGAAAAAGATATTTTAAAACATTGATTTTTTTTGTGTAAAAAAATTTTGAAACAATGAGTGTGCAACATATTTTGTATAATTAATAAATGTGTATGTACTAACTTGCGTGTTATTTTTTAATTTCTGTACGTGTATAAATGCAACAAGCTTGGAGCGTGCAAGGAGCACGTCAATGATACAAAAACAAAATAATTATAAAGAACTTGCTTATTTTTCATTTTTGTTTTGATTAAAAAGATACATTGAAAAAAATATACATAAAAAATATATATATATAAAATATATGATGGTTAATTATTTTGCATTGTTTATAAATATGCATTACTGCGTTAAAGTTAGCGTCAAACAATAGATTTGATCTGGCCACGGGGCACAGTTCACGACAGCAAGGTGTCTCAAACTTTGAACAATAACTTAAATCATCGTAGTATATGTATCGACAATGTTTTAGTCCACCGCACTGTTCACTGTAGCGAAATTTACGATTACTGATTGTCGATGTCTTTAGTTCATCAATCGAACACTGAAAACACGCGTACGGATAGCATAGTTTAATTACACAATTCAGGTTCGTACAGTCAAATGCAATTATAGGTTTCACGGTACCGAAGGGATCCTTGGAATCCCATTCAAACCTAAAGTGCGTGTCTTCAAGACTAGATTCAAAGTACATAATGTCCGTGGCGAACACGTCAGTCGTGGTACCGTAATAAAACACTTGATATTGAATGCACTGCTGTCCTGATTGTACGAAAGAATAGTTTTCTTGGCCGATGTCGAACAATGCACACTTTTCAGTCTCGTGAGGGCGTGGATACGGACAGAGGTCCCAGCACCACGTGGTGACATCTTCGTCATCGTCGTCGTGGTCGACAAAGTCTGGGTACCTGATAGAAGATGTCCTCTGGGCGAACCACGTTGACGATCTCCGGGGCAGCTGTCGCCTCACAACGGCTGAGACGTCCTCGTTTGGAACGTGCGGCTGCCATGGTCCCTCAGCGAAAGATGCCCAAAACGTGTCGGACGAAGGTGACGTCGATGGGCTCCGACGGCCCTCGTCAACGCGGTCTCCCGCCGACGACATGGAGGAACGAAGGTGGCGTCTCACTCTTCGATTCCAGAGTCTTGGTCTTGTTGCTGCTGCTGCTGGAGCTCTATAGCTGCCTCCACTGTACGCAGGATGCGGTGGTGTAGATAAAGAATGAATTCCTCGCTTCGGGGAAATGCTTCAAGAGTACTTAAGATGGTTGCAGTTAGTGATTGACGAATTTGATCAAAAGTCATTCCTTCCTATCCCGTAATTATTTCCGCAATGCATTCGTGCATTTCGGCAAGCAAAAACATAATTATAAATATTATGTAAAAAAAAAAATTACATCTCGTGGCACGATGTAGGTACTCGACGTTGACGGAGGAGGAACTGAGGCAAAAACTGAAGGCTCCCCGGGTCTGGCAACCTGTATTTATACCCTAAAAAGAAATAGGGGTTTAGGGGGTAGGGGTGGGAATGAGGGTAAAGAGAGTGAGGGAGGGAGGGAGGGGGAACAACAACAGTAGTAGTGAGGGTGTTGGGGGGTGGTTATTACGATTCAACATATAAAAAATAATAAAAATAAAAAATAGGGGGTGGTTGGGGCTGGTTTTGTAAGTTTGTATATATGCATGGTAAAAAGTGGTGGGGGTCTGTCTGCCAGCATCCACTGTGAGGGAAGGATCGGTCGCTATTTTTATTTTTTTTGCCCTCACCGGGTTTGAACCTAGGACTCCGATCTCCATGCCGTAAATGTATGTTTTTTAATATTTTTTATTTAAATTATATTAATTGAATTTTTTTCATTACAATTGGAGAGTAAATAAAGATTTTAAAGAGGGTGGATGTAATGGAAATTGCAACGGTGACATCATAATTCAAAATGGCGGAAAATAAAATGCCTGAATGTTCGTGAAAACAAAATGACGCCATCCAACATGGCAGATCCAATATGGCCACCGGGTTAAAGGTCACGGTCATCCAAGATGGCCGCCGTGACCTCACAATCCAAGATGGCCGCCGTAACCTCACAATCCAAGATGGCGGTCGGCACCACAGGCACCACACCCAGGACCCAGTGCCCGGAGCCCCATTTACATACTACTGCCGCAGTTGGACATAGAGCAATATTATGAAATTATTCTCATATTCCTAATAACATTTTACAGGCGTCATATTATTTATTCATACCCGCAGAGTAGCTCGCGTAAACGGGAAACTCTGAACCTGTAATGAAAACAAAGTAATTGATACTAGGGAGGCTTTGGCGGGATTCATTACTCGTAACGTCTTACGACTGAGTGAAACAAAAGTGGAAAAGGAAATCAGATGAACATACCATTTATTCTGCCTTTTCAACGGGTTTGAACGCACACATTCTCGTAATTTTACATAATACAAGGGCGTGAATTGTTCTGCGTGTTCAATCCATTCCTTTCCATTCCACCACATTTAACAATCACATGACTTGCGCAGTCTGTTATTGGAAATGAAATAAGAAACGGAACAGCGAAGCAGACTCAGTCTGGCAGCATCACCACCATTCCCTTTTGTTCGTTAAAAAATCAATTTTGTATTTTGCCGTAATAATCAACATTTCAGTATGCTATTAAACATTACCGAACAAAATATTATGACTAATTTAAAGGTAATGCTTTTAATAACTTGACCGTAATAACGTGTATGTAAACAAAACCAATTTTGTAGGTTATGTTCGAACGTATTTTATTATGTATTATGCTTACGTAATTTAAAAATTAAATATGGCAGTTTTTCTTTCAGAATAAATTGGAATTTCATATGACAGTTTTTATTCACAGTTTCGGTTATTGATTTGGTTTTGGATGGTTGACTATCGGCTAGTCTCATATCTCTTAATGATTGCATCATGTTTGCTTTGTGTTCCGCCAAATAATTTTTCGTCCAAACAGGCAGACGCGTTTGGTATTTTTAAAACATTAAACTAAAATAATGGCAGTGTGTGTGTGTAATGTTCAACATATAAGAATACAACAATCAATATCAAATTTAGTTTCCCTACCAAATTGAGTTGTTACCAGTATCAAAAAAAATTCTTGTTTTTTTCTTGAAATTATATTTCTTGCTCACTGTTCGAGAATGCAATATATGTCAAAAAATTACTCGAGGTTCGAGATCTCGTACAACACTTAAAAATAATTTATATCTTTGACATGTCTCTATCAAGGTTGTCTGATTGTGATCAATAATACATGACGACATGATTTCTAATGTCTGTCGGCCATCTTTCATACAAAGTACAACACAAGCAGTTTTTCAGGAGAGTAAAAAGTCTTCACTCAACTAAAACTTTTAACCTGCTACTTAACGATTTTTTCTTTACCAAAGAAAATAATACTTCTTTTCATTTTCATTGTGCACCTAACACGTTTATCATTGCATATGTGCCAATATTTGAGATAACATTTTACAAATTTAAAGTATAACTAGGACAATATTTACACTGCAACCCCTCTCTTCAAGGACTGCAATCATTTTAACAGACAGCTAACTCTTAACTTTAGCTGTCCTCAAACTCGTTGATGGTGGTTTGTATGAACAAAAGACAAAAAGTTTTCTTTAGGTGAGTGGTTATGTGTAGACTATCAATATCTCGACCATATATCGACTAACAATATCTCGACATGCATCGACTGTTAATATCTTGGCACTCGGCCTCATTGCCCTCGTTGTCAGAATTATTTATATCGTATAATGTTATTGTTGTATGAGTTAAAAAAAATTTCTGAAATAGTGTGAACATTTAATAAATAATAATTATAAAATATTTGAGCGATATTTGTTGGTTAGAAAAACACAAAAATAATTACTTCTTACAAAAGTCATCAATAATTTATAGTGTTTCCATATCATCAAAAGTCAATGTACAAAATTTTTAACTGTATATATTTCTTTCAGGCTTGCAGTATTGCTGTTCTAACAAACAATGTAATTTTCTTTAGTGTTAGAAATATATACTGTTCCATCTGTGCTCTTGCGAAGTCAAAGGACATACCTGTCATTGATCATGTTTGCTAAAAAAAAACTGGAACAAATCTGCTACAGCAATGGAATCTGATATAATTGTTGAGGGGTTTAAGTGCAGTGTTGCAATGCATGGCGTTAAATATCACCAGCTGATCGGTAAGAACCGACAAGAAAGACTTCTTGATTATTTGGTAAGACATTTTCCTTTCAGATTTCAAATTTTAATTTTGTGCATCTGTATTAAACTATTGTCACTACATAAATCTTAAGTAAATAACAAAAGTTAAAAACAATACGTATTTATTGCGAGCGTTATAAAGTTATAATACATATTGTATTTGTATTTTAAGAGATGGTGATAGCATAATGCACCAGCTAGAGAAAGTGAAACCTTATGGACATTCGTTTATAATACAAAAAATAGTGTATGTAAATCACATTCTTAGGAATTAATTCAGATGATTACGCAATATTGCTTTGAAGACTAAAAATACACGTGGAAATGTTCCCATAGTGATTAGGAAAGCATTGTCGCACACACGTATTTGTTATGCCATCATGCGTGCAATTAAATTCAGAAAAAGACAAGTAGTAATAACTGAACAAGAAAGTGTAAAGTAATTACAGAGTGATATACACAATGGACCATTTCATGTATTCGGTGACCATTCAAAGTGCAGTGAACAAGAATATTATTGTGATGGTTCTAGAATCACAGAAGAGAATATAGTTCCAAGTATGAAAACTATGTGCATGTGGGATGAAATAATGTCAGCAAATAATCTGGTAGTTCTTCATGCAGAAAGTCTCTTGAAAAACATGACAAAAACAGAGATGATTCTTTTAATAATACACTTGTAGAATTTGTTTGTGGCAAAAGAGTCAACTTTTCTCTCCGTGGTGGATATATCACCAAAAGTGAAATTTCCATGATTCTGTGCAATGCAGATGGTAAAAAACAAGTCAAAATAATTAAAAGTTGACAAATCACAGTCATGGTAAAAATTCAAAAAAATATTTACGAGCAAAATAACATAAGAAAAAAGTAGCGATTAGATTAACCCTCAATGAAGATTAACATTTCAGAAGAATCCCATTATGGCAATGTTTCTCAGAAACCAGATATGAATCTTGAATATACGAAAAGAAAGAAAAAAAACCTCTTAGAGGACTGCAGTGCGACAGCGAAAACAAGAATCTCTGAGAGGACTGCAGTGCGACAGCAAAAACAAGAAACTCTGAGAGAACTGCAATACAACAGCGAAAACAAGAATCTCTGAGAGAACTACAATGCGACAGCGAAAACAAGAATCTCTGAGACGACTGCAGTGCGACAGCGAAAACAAGAATCTCTGAGAGGTCTGCAGTGCGACAGCGAAAACAAGAATCTCTTAGAGAACTGCAGTGCGACAGTAAAAACAAGAATCTCTGAAAGGTCTGCAGTGCGACAGCGAAAACAAGAATCTCTGAGAGGACTGCAGTGCGACAACAAAAACAAGAATCTCTGAGATGACTGCAGTGCGACAGCAAAAATAAATAATAGTTTAAAAAAACTAAACAAAACGCCTTATATAGTAAACCAAACTAAAAAAATAGAAAATAAATTTTAATAAATTTGAATTACGAATAGTGTAAAAAATTTTAATAAATATAAATTAATAATAATGTAAATAATAAAAAATGTATTTAAGTTTAAAAAAAAAAAGAGTGGGGTGTTTTTAAGATATTATCAAAATGTTAATCCTTCTACTCATATCTGTCAATAAAATATTTATAACTATTAACACCATGTACCCTAAGTTTTTTTTAAAAATTAAATTCATTTTTTTCTTATTTATGCTATTATTAATTTATATATAATTAAAAATTTTTACACTATTCTTAATTCAAATTTATTAATTTTTTTTCTATTTTTTAGTTTGGTTTTCTATATAAAGCGTGTTTTTTAGTTTTGTAAACTATTATTTATTTTCTACTTTTTTTTTGGTTTATTTTTTAAAATAAAATACATTTTTTCCTTATTTATTTATTAATTTATATTTATCATTTTTTTTATACAAAGCATGTTTTTTTAGTTTTTTTGAACTATTAATTATTTTCTACTATTTAGTTTTATTTATAAAAGCGTATTTTTTTTAGTTTATTTTAAACTTTAATTTTTATTAGAACAAAATAATAGGTAACTCAATCACCATTAATTACAACAGCAAACAAGGCTCTTTCTTCAACAAGGCTCTTTCCTCAAAAATTGTAAATTTAAATTCCTGCTTATTTTGTTGAATTGAAAATTCTCTTGGTATTCGGAAAATTCGTTAATATTAGAGAAATCTGCTAAAGACAATCGTTGGAAATTAATTTTAACATCAATTCCCGGCTTATCGACTATAGATGAAAATTATATAAATTGACAAAAATCTTATTTTGCAAATTTAATAATGTAATAATCTTATCAAATTAGTGTACTGTGGCCGGCAGTTATCTTGGCGTCTCTCAGCGCGGGGGGGGCGGGGACAGCGGGACCGGAGAAAGAGAGCAGGCGACACGTAGCCGAGAGCCGTGTAGTGGCTGTTAGGAAAATATCGCCCTTCAGTGTATACCCGAAAATGGAAGGCGAAGGTGGCAGCTCGCAGAGGCGCGGTAAAGTGATACATAGCGGAGAGCAGGAAATAATAAAAACCGTGATGCAGTGTTGTGATGAAGAAGCGAAAAATAAATGTCTGCTCGAGCCTTTACAGAGACAGGCGGCAAGAGCAGCGAAGTACACGGGTGTGAGTGAACGGTCCATAGTCAGGCTTCGTAAAGAACGACCACATGACCCACAGACTACGCCAGAAAAAAACAGATGTTTTAAGTATTTAATGGAAATATATCTTTACTACGTTACTGTTACGTAGTGTATAGTGGAGTAAAATATTTGGGCAGTTAGGGTGTGTGTGAGTTGGGCGGCTATTAACAAGTAAGGTCTTGATAGCCTATTGTGGAGAAATGATGAGTATGAAGCGTTGACGAAATGACAGAACGGGGAAAACGGGAGTACCTAGAGAAAGTAATAAGAATAGTAATAATAGTAATTAATTTTAACTTAATTTTGTTTTTCGTCACCTAATACAATCAATTATCATGGAAAGAGAACTTCATACTTACATTAAACAAATCATATAATCTATATGAGGTTTTAAAGGTTATAATATGCATTCTAAAGTGGAAGTACAATGCAAATTGTATTTACATTTATAATAAATAATCGATTATAGGTGCATTAAAATATAAAGTCACACATACACAAGCATTTTTTAAATGCCATTAACGTTGGTAGTCAGGTGTTTCCTAAACGACTGACATGAAGTTAAAGCAGCAAATATAACATAACAAGCTCCATGTTTACTTAAATATATACATCCAGCGCTATAATTGAACGTTTAAGGTACGGAAACCGGAGAACGATAAGGGCAAGACTGGCTCCTGCGTCATCAACTGTGAGATAGCTTTCGCACAGAGAGCTACAATTGCGTAATGATTTGGTCGTTTGCTTTTTCTTGTAAGACTTTTGTATTAATTAACTTTCAGAACACAACGAATTGAGAAGCATAGTTTTAAATTTATTTTACATACTAAGTGACCTAGTTTTCCAAAATAAATCGTGTCTGGTTTTCGCTAGATACTGAGTTAACATTTCGATTAATTTTGGTTAGCATAATAATTAGCAGACACCGTAAGTTTATTTAATGGGACAAAGTAAAACGTTGCAGGTTTAGATAATAGTTTGTTACTTTTCCTGACAGATGAATACTAATATTCGAGCACAACAACTGCAATTTACACAATGTTACACTTATGTAATACAAGTACAATTCATAGGATTTCTCACTTTTGGTTTGGTAACCCAGCTCTCTTAGCCAAAAGGCCTTACTACCCTGGGGCCCCCACGGACGTGGATACAGACTTACGTAGTGTAGGAAGTCACGCGCCGAATGTATTCTGTTCTGCTAGTACAAACCTGGCCGCTGACCTTGACAATAGGGTATCGCTTCCTCTTCGCCCTCCCCTCCCCTTCAAGACAGGACTAGGGAACTCAGACACCAAGATATCTGCCGGGCATAGTATTGTCATCGGTCCTCGATAAATCTACAAAGTTTGAATGAAATCTGGCCGTTTAAAGTGGGTCAAAATCGCACCCAAAGGAGTCGGTTACAAACATACAAACAAACATGCAGGTGAGGCTAATATAAAGCGTGTAAAAACAAGAATCTCTGAGAGAACTGCTATGTGACAGCGAAAACAAGAATCTCTGAGAGGACTGCAGTGCGACAACAAAAACAAGAATCTCCGAGAGGTCTGCAGTGCGACAGCAAAAACAAGAATCTCTTAGAGGACTGCAGTGCAACGGCAAAAACAAGAATCTCTGAGAGGACTGCAGTGCGACAACAAAAACAAGAATCTCCGAGAGGTCTGCAGTGCAACAGCAAAAACAATAATCTCCGAGATGACTGCAGTGCGACAGCAAAAACAAGAATCTCTGAGAGGACTGCAGTGCGACAACAAAAAAAATAATCTTCGAGAGGTCTGCAGTGCAACAGCAAAAACAAGAATCTCTTAGAGGACTGCAGTGCGACAGCAAAAACAAGAATCTCTGAGAGAACTGCAGTGCGACAACAAAAACAAGAATCTCTGTGAGGTCTGCAGTGCGACAGCAAAAACAAGAATCTCTGAGAGAACTGCAGTGCGACAGCAAAAACAATAATCTCCGAGAGGTCTGCAGTGCGACAGCAAAAACAAGAATCTCTGAGAGAACTGCAGTGCAACAACAAAAACAAGCTTCTCTGAGAGGTCTGCAGTGCGACAGCGAAAACAAGAATCTCTGAGAGGTCTGCAGTGCGACAGCAAAGCAAAGAGTGATTCGGGTGCACAACGAGGCTGCGGCCCCAGTCGTCTCAAGGCCAGCAGTACTAGAGGGGGGTGGGGGGTTCTGTGAGTAGGGGCAGGGTGAGGGAGAAGAGAAGAAGAGAAGATGATAATAACGCGGCAGAAGAGGGTGGCAATCAACAGTGTACTTCCGAATGTCGCCACCCAGCTCCGAGCAAGAACGACATGCTATATACGTCGTAGTACGTTTACGCTCCAGCCAATGGTGCCCTTAAGGAAATATATTCAGTAGAGTCCCACTAATAGGGGCCCTGCTCTTACAGACATCCTGGTAATGCATCAGGTTTTAAAAAATGATAACATTAAAATAATATCGCACACATATTTAGTTTAGTTTTTTCACGTAAGTTCTAGGTTAATAAATGTAGGACTACATTTATAGCAGTATTAAACCTAAAATCATGTTAAAAAAAATTTTAATTTTTGAAGAATAATTTTTTTTTAGTTTTACCTATCTAAAACTTTTATTGCTTATATTTTAAGGCAAATTATGTAATGTGGATTGATTCACAGGCACAGCTACTATGTTATGAGACTGGTCCCATATACACCCGGCACACTTTGTTCCTTGTATTTATTTGGCCTGAAATGTGCTTGGTTTTGGTCATAGTAAATGTAAATGAATTTTCGCAATTTTGTTAAGGTTTGAATTTGTAATATTGTGTAACAATGACCAAACAATAAATATTTGATAAATTATCTGCCAGTATTTAATCCTTCCGTAACACATAAAATAAGTGTACTTATTGTTTTTTGATCAGTTTTAAGTCCTTTTCGTAGTTCAATTTATAGGAATACTATCAAGTTTTTTTATTGTGTTATTTTCGGTAGCTGATAAGTAAACTATCATTTTAGGGTGCTTAAAATGCGTTATTTAACCTCTCGGGGGCCTAGTATATGTTTTGTGCAGTATCAACGCATTATCTTAATTGAATATATAGGAACACTGTATTATTTGGTTTGCATTCAAATGGGAAATAAATAATGAATATGTTACATTGCATAAGTATGTGTATCTTTGGTAATGACTTGATGTAAGTTTTTGGACATACGCCATTGCTAAAAACTTTTTCTGTTGAAGAAAAACTAAAAAATAAAAATAAAGAAATATATAAATAAAACCCAAAAAAATACAAAAAACACAAAATTAAGCAAAAAATTGCTGTTGTCAACAAGGATATAAACACCACAAAATATTCCGTGACAGTAATATGGTCAACAAAACAAAGAAAAATGTAGGCTACTAAGAGAACGAAAAAAAAAAAACACAAATGATGATGACACAGAAATATTGAACCCAAAAAATTCAGCACAACGGTTGAAATGAAACAAAACACGACAAAACGAAACAAACACAATAGTTTTCCAAAACAGAATAGAACGATAAAAAAAAAAACCCACAAATGATGACAGCACGAAAATATTGAACCCAAAATAATTCAGCACAACAGTTGAGACGAGACAATTTTTGCTTATTTTGTGTTTTATGTCTTTTTTTTTTTTGGGTTTTATTTATATATTTCTTTATTTTTATTTTTTAATTTTTCTTCAACAGAAAAAGTTTTTAGCAATGCCGTATGTCCAAAAACTTACATCAAGTCATGCACTCCCATTGCACAAATCTTTCAAAGATAATATATTTTGTAATGTTTCTTTATTTAATCTTGAATATTGCAGAACTCTTTGTTACCCCCTGAAACCATAAGAGTTACTGTAATTGACTTTTGCCTGTAATGCTATGTTGCTTTCACCTGGTTTCTTACGCATGAATTACTTAAATATTACATTTCTTCTCTCTCATTGTTACTGCTGTGACTGCAACCCCCTCCCCCTTCACTCACACACCTCCATGTGCCACCTGCCTCCTGCCTCTATCCCACACTCTTCACTACTGTTTATACTATTGCTTTCAGAATTACATATTTTACCTGCTGCGACCAAACTATTTTTTTTTATAACCGCCTGCTTGCAGTTTTAAAAACGGCTGTGTAAATAACACCGTTATCAATATTTCCAGTCCTAAATGTTAGTTACTCCACACAAAAAAAAAAAGCCAAAAATGTGGTCAGTGCAAGGCAATGAACTGACAAGTTTGAATAGAACGGTGTTTATCCATCCGATGCCGTCACGCTAATTATGCCGAGTTATGCTTGAAAAAAGATTGCTTTGCAAAGAATGTTAAAAGTGTCAACATGTTAACACCAGGCAAAAATACTCTAGTGGTAATGATGTTGAACAATGACCCTTCTGCACCAGCATTCAGGACTTTTAATAATTGTTTCCTTAACAAGAAGATGTTATTTCACTAGAGCTAACTATTCCCAAACTCCATCATTTTGAGAACACCAAAGTTTTCAAGTTGTTCTCGCACCTTTGAGTGTTGATTGGGGATTCTGATCACGCGACACCTCAGAGGGATACGAGACCTTCTCATGTGGAGACTTGGCAGCCTGTGGTGAGTAGTGAGAGAGTAGCACCGGCAGATCCTCGGAGCAGTGGAGCGACAGGCTTGGTGCATCGGAGACCGAAGATCCGGGTGGTGTTGTACGGGCGGCGGACGAGAGAGTAGTCTGAGGCAGTGTGTTGGGACAGAGGTGCTGTGGAGAAAGTAAATTGAGAACTCAATGTAAGAGTGATTAATTTGTGGACAGATTGTTAAATTTTTATAATTTAACTAATCTTTTAAATATTAGTTAATAAAACGGTGGCTAATTAATTGGGCTATTTAATCGAACCTGTTTTTCCCACTTGTAAAAATATATTATCTTAAGCACTGTTATCGCAGATTAGCTATAGCTATTCCCTCTAAAGGATGGATTATTATGTACAGTGACTGTTTGCATTTAACATTAAATTATATTGTTTATGTAGCATTTAATACGTGAAATTCAAATGAACATCATTCTAAATTTTTTTATTATTTTTTGTAGTGTGCGAGGAAAGCAATGACTTGCCGTACGTAATGGAAGACATGACTGAGGATGGAAAGGACCTGGACACCGTTTGTTTGGGAGAAAAAACTCGACTGGATCAGTCGTTGAATCAAAATATGTGCCCCAGTGAGTTAGATATTTATACCAATGAAACACAACATTTTAAGAGATCTTTCTCATGTTCACAGTGTTCTGCTAAGTTTGATGAAAGTAGATTACTTAGGAAACATAGGCGAACACATACTGGTGAAAAGCCATTCATCTGTCCACAATGTTCTACTGCATTTACTCAAAAGAATCATTTGAATGTACACCTCAGAATTCACTCAGGGGAGAAGCCATTCGCATGTACATATTGTTCTTATAAATTTACTGAAAAGAGCAGTTTGATTGTACACCTTAGAACACACACAGGTGAAAAACCATTCTCATGTTCACAATGTTCTTCTGCGTTCGCTCAAAAGAATAACTTGATTGTACACTTCAGAACACACACAGGCGAAAAGCCATTCTCATGTTCAACTTGTTTTGTGAAGTTCAGTGACCAGGCTTCACTCAGGAGACACATAAGAACACATACTGGTGAGAGGCCATTTCCATGTTCGTTTTGTTCTGCTGCGTTCACTCAAAACAGTAATTTGAATGCACATCTCAAAACACACACCGGTGAGAAGCCATTCTCATGTACATATTGTTCTTATAAATTTACTGAAAAGAGCAATTTGAATGTACACCTTAGAACACACACGGGTGAAAAACCATTCGCATGTTCTTTCTGTACAGCTAAGTTCTATACAAAGAGTTCTCTTAGCAGGCATATAAGAACACACGACAGTCAGGAATTACAAATAATTTCTGATGGCTAAATAAGCAAATATATAATATAATATTGTAAATGTAAGACAATAGAATTATGTGTTGCAGAAAGTAAAATGACATCATAGGCATGGTGCTTACAAAGAGAGTCGTATTGTACACAATATAGATGCAATAAACACAACAGGTGTCGTCTTTATAAAAAAATATTTCAAGACAAAATTTTTTATGTAATATTAATTACGCATGTATATTTGGTTGTGTTACATGAACTGAAAAGAGCTGATTTATTTTGCTTGTGAGAAAGCAGGTGAGAAGAAAACTTTCTATTCATGCTATTAACATGTTTATGATATGCTAGGTTTATTGAAAGTTTGAACTTAAACACAACTGTTGAGACTCCATTATGATTGTTAAGTCTTCCAAAGTTTTGTCACACTATTGATGTCGTTTTACAATTGGAAACAGGCATTGAGGAGAAGGCTCATAAGTGTTGATAGTTTTATACTTCCTTCACTTATGCTAGTTATTTACTTGTGTTTGTAGTAACCATACTGACGAGAAGTCTTTGTTACACAGGGTTCTCCCTAGAGACATTTTGTTGAGTATGCTGTCCACTTTGTTTTAACTCTGCCTGACGGAATAATCTAGCTGATCAATCAACATACAGCATAACATGACAGGAAGAATAAAAGAAAAATATTTGTACAGGTAGAATTGTTTCCATACTTTTTGTAACTATTCCAAAATTTCATGTGAACATGTTTATCAAAAAAATACAAGGTTATGTCCAAATCTTTTACTCTGTGCAATGCTGCTTACAGCGTATATGTAAATTTAAGTTACTATTTCTTGAAATAATCTCGATTTGTCAACTTATTTAAAAAATAATTATGAGTTTTTTTTTTAACAATCCCTAACTTTATTTTTGCCTAGTATTGTATTTTCTTTGCGTAATTTTTACCCATAAGATCAAACATCATTTTTTTGTAATATTATTTCAATTTTAAGACCCTTCTGTTCTCAAACTAACTTTAAAATAATGAACAAAATTTTTACCCTATTATATCTTGAGAAATTGTATATTGTTGTGTTACTGTCAGTCAGATACTTTTTTGAAAAACAGTTATCATTCACTGTCTGTTAAAAGTGTTTTCACATATATTCAAATTTTGAAAGAAGCTCTCTGTACACATATTTTGGTGTTTCTTGAATATCACCATGTTTATTCACTCAGTTACTATATCATATTAAAAAAAACTGGTGGCAGCCTTATAGTCCTGTGGACCCCAAGGTTATTTCAAGGACCACCCAGCTCTATAGGTTTACTGGGAGAACACTGTTATAAATATACATACAATATATATATATATGAGTTGTATTAAATGCAGTAGTAAATAGGTGAGAGAAATTTGTTTGTCCCAAATGATTTGTGAAATTGTAAAATGCATGACTATGTTTAAGAAAGTTTGTCAACATTAGAATTTTTTAATACTTAATGTCATCCTGAGTATGCTCGTAGTCTTGAAAAATTCAAATTCAGAAAAGAAAAGAACAAGTTTTTTTACAACTAGTGTTTCTTTTTCTCAGGATTTTCCCTATTTATTTCTGTTTTTAATATTTATTTTTAAATTTGAGGTTTTGTTAGAAAGTACTGTTACTCATCAAACTTATTAAATAAGCTAAAAAAAATTAAAAACTTATTTTTTTTAGTAGTAGACAAAATTTAATAAATAATAATTTTAAAATATTTGAAGGTAATTTGTTGGTAAGAGGACAACAAAAAAAAATTACTTCTTTCAAAAGTAGCCAATGCAGCAATTTGAATATATTTATGACAGGTAGGATACATCCGTTGCAGCTGTTATTTGAGAACAGCGAGACACACTAGAGAAACTGTGTTGCTCCACCATTCCCACTTGGCCAGCTGCCTGTGTAATACAGCGGAGATCTGTGTCCCAGGATTCTAGGGCACGGCACATTCTGTAGCACGGCACAAACCGAGACGCTGGTGGGTTCCGACTGTTGAGTGTGGCCCATGTCACTCTACTGCGCTGCCGGCGGTTTTAACAACCGAGAGTTGATTATTACTGCTGGTTTCCATTCCAGTACAGTGTTTCCTGTTTTGTAGCACATACCATTTACTTTCACATTTGGTGTTTCCCTGTTAAAACTGTATTGACTGTCAATAATCCGGCTTTGCTGAGGTCTTGGTGTTCTGGATTAAAGACCCATTACTGTACTTTATTTTGAGTGTTTGTCTCGTGCACTGTATGATACGTTTGAATCTTTAACTATTTATTGTGTGTATTAGGTTTGAAAGTTTGGTATTAAAATTAAAACTATGTAGATATAGAAAGTGTTTTTGAAATTGTTGTTTGTAAAAAGCCTACTTGTAGGGTTACAGTTGCAACAAATATTTCACATAACAATTTCCTAACTGCTGCAATCATTGAAATAGTTTGTTGAATTGATTAAATAAACCAGATGAACAAATTTTTTCATGTAGTATTTTTTTTAACGTATTACAAGCATAATGTAATGATATTTTTGCTGTCATTCTGTTTTGTGTCAATATGTAGTAGCTTGTCGGTTTGTATCTTATCCTGGGCCAAAACCAACCATCTCCGCACCTCTTTAGGTGTTGCGTCTCTAGCACACAATATTAACCTTTAAAAACAAAGCAAATTCTAACTACATTGTGCCCCGTCTACCTCATAAACACCTTGAAGCTAGATTTGCGTATTTTCCAACAATATTAAGGCTTTACAATAATACAAAATTAACAAACTTGATAAAAAAATTCCCTTTCGGCACTCTGCAAACATATGTAGATTTCAAAGTACCTAATTTTTCAGGAAATATTTTGGAAACTTCTATAAACTTCTAGAACATTTTAAGAACTTAATGTAAGTAACATATTTATTTTCTCCAATATTACAAAATTACCTATTAAATATTTGCCCATTTTCCATGCAGTGAAAATATTACAATTATCACAGGCCAACAAGAAAAAAAATTATTTTTTGCTGAGGATTTTGGAACTGATTTTAGCTGTATGTGGGGTGCTGAATCTAAATATGGAAGAAAAAAAATTTTCTATCAGCTCTACTTTTTGAGATAAATGTGAAAAAAATAAGTAAAACTACCTGCTTGACTCAACACTTCGTTACAGGGATCAACAATTCCTCAATGTTTCAAACAAGATGAGTTAAATGACCTCGTCAGAGATCTGAACCTGTCAAAAGAAGCTTCTGAATTACTAGCTTCCAGGTTGAAGGAAAACAATTTATTGAAATAAGGAACCAAAATTACTTTTTACCATACAAGAGAAAAGTGTCTACTAAAGTTCTTCTCTCAAGAAGAAAATCTTTTATTTTGTCATTATATTAGAGGACTCCTAGAAAAAATGAGTCTTCTTTAATATTTTCCAGATGATTGGCGCCTATTTATTGATAGCTCAAAGAGAAGCTTGAAATGTGTTCTTCTACATAATGGGAACAAATATGGTTCAATACCAATTGCTCACTCAGCGACCATGAAAGAAACATATAGCACCATAGCTTTGGTCTTGGAGAAAATAAGATATCGTGAACATCAATGGGTGATTTGTGTGAACTAAAAAATGGTAAACTTTATCCTCAGACAGCAAAGTGGTCACACCAAATATCCTTGTTTCTTGTGCCTCTGGGATAACGGAGACAAAACACACCACTGGGTTAGACAAGAGTGGTCTACGAGTGAAGACATGGTGGTTGAATAAAAAAATGTTATTAACGAACCCTTAGTTGAATGAGAGAAAATCATCTTTTCTCTACTGCATATCAAGCTGGGCCTTATGAAGCAGTTTGTATAGGCTCTTGTTAAGGACGGATAATTCTTTGCATTTATTTATAGGGGAAAAAATGTCTCACATGAGTAAGGAAAAAATTAAAGCAGCAATATTTAACGACCCAGAAATAAGAAAATTCATCAAGGACCAAGCCTTCATAAATTCCATGAATGAGGCTGAGCGAAAATCCTGGACTTCATTTGCTGCAGTTGTCGGAAATTTTCTGGTTCAACGAAAAGCAAAAAAATGGTATGCTTAACAATTTCAAATCCCTTGGGTGCAACATGATTATTAAGGTGCACTATTCACTCAGCCACCTGAACCATTTTCCTGAAAATTTAGGAGACAGCAGTGAGGAGCAAGGTGAAAGATTCATCAAGATATTAAAATAATATATGACCAATATAGAGGAAGATGGGATACGCACATGATGGCAGATTATTGCTGGAGTTGAAAAAGGGACTGTTCCAAGATATATTCAAGAAGCTCACAAAAAAGAAGCTTCCAAAGTGTTGAGTGACTAGTTGGTTCCATCAATGACATGATACTATCTTTGTATATTTAATAATATTAGTATATACTAATATTACAATGTGTTAATTCTGAAAGAAAAAGCTAAACCTCTTGCTGCATGGGAAACATGGTACAGAATTCTCTGTTTGTGTAATAAACTTTGGGTAGGATAAACTGGCAGACAAATATTCACTTGTATTAAAGAACCCACAGCGATTACTATAGAGCATCCCACTCTTAGATTGCAGTGTGGAAGTAAATGGGCGCATTCTCTCTCTCTCTCTAACACACGCCGATTGCCGTTAGCACTGTCCTTGTTTCTTCGTGCATTGTTGCCAAATATCAAACTAAATTTAAAATTTTTATTTTTGGACCAAGCTTTTTTTCATATTGTATAGAATCAAAATACGCATCAGGCAATGCTTATTTTGAATACTTAACAATATTTTAAGTGTACGAAAAAATTAAAAAACATAACTTATTCGCTGCGAACTGTTTTGAAGTATTCCGATATGTTTCACATCAAAAAAAGAAAACCTACATGTGTATTTCATTCAGATTTTTTTTATTAGTAAATTAATGCCTTAGGACGCCACCGAACAAATGTTAAGACAAAAACTGTACAGGTTTCACTTAAATAATTTTTTTAATATATTGAAATTCATTTTCTCACAAACTGACACATCAAAAAGTTGACCCGCGGAAAAATTTTTTCTTCTAAAGATAGATGGGGGACGAAAGCGAGAAAAATGTTCACAATGAATTGAATTAGTTTTTAAAAGCAGCTCCATCTCAATTGCTTCTACAGTTTCCGTGGAAATAGCTGTTATAGATGTGTCTTATCAGTACAAGAGCGCGCGCTGCCGTCGTAAGAGGAAACAGGGTCGTGTGTTTAGATAAGTGGGGTTCTGTCCTACAAGCAATTTCAAATACATGGCTTCCTTAGTCAACAAAAAATATTATAATCGATTCTTGAACATAATATGTAAAATGTATGAAATAAATACGTAGGAATTTAATAGCGATCATGGTACAAAATTTTTAATTATTTTTCTATCCTTCTCACCAAGCATCTTATCAAACTTTGTTTTAGACAAAGTTTTGGAAAATAATTATGATATTATTACAAACAATTTAAACAGATTTGATAAGATGTCTACTATGGCAGTTACGTTTTTTGTCCGGTGAAAATTTTTTTCGAACCCATGCAGTTATGGCTGGTCGTATCAAAAATGTATTTAGAAAACATTTTTCGGCATTAGGTAATCCGAGTTATCATACGTTAAAACGGATTCGATATTATTCATATTATGGGAGTTGTTGCGATTTTTCTGTTTATCAAAAAATCTTCCCCATTTCGAACCAATTGTTCGGATTTTTCCCATAACTTACTCGACCGAGAATTTCCATTACCGTATTTTATTTATCATTTTGGACATGACTTGTGCAAAAATACGGCATTTATCGGGCCCATGAAAATGTGATATATATATAATTATATATATGGGATTTTTAGAACAGAAAAGAAAACTATAAGAAAATTTCGTTTACAATAGGTAGTTTTTATTTGAAATTTACATAAAAGTGGCATTATTACAAATTTATATGTTTAATAGTATAAAATATTATAAATTACGATATGATTTCTTAAAATGCTTCTTGTTCGGTCCAAATTACAAAGACACGCATCTCCTGAAATTCGTAATGTGTTAGAGATTTGGCAACAGCGCGCGCCATAAGCCGTGTACTGCAATCTAAGAGTGGGACGGGCTATAACATGAAAATATATGCTCACCTATAAGAGAAGTGTGTTGCATTGAAACCAGCGCTGCGTTGTGATACATTTAACACCTTAGTCTATACGTCAGCAAGGAAATATACATTTGAGAATAAGTATAAATTATTAAAATATTTTTTTAACATGGATATGGAAGGTAAAAACCAAGTTGATCACCAAATTGTTCACAAATTGGCGCCACACTAAAACCAAAACAAACACCAGAAAAATGGTACCCACTGATTGGCAACAGACCTAGCCAGTCAGGAAGCATCCCCTGCATATAAAGCAACAAAACCTCAACATTTTTTAAACATGTTTATGGGAATTGCAGAGTGTACCAAAGCATTAGAGTTTCTTCTTTAACCTATATGCGGCGAAATATAAACGAGCCAAGAAAATTCAGAACCAACCGGCCTCATGTACATGTAAGGGGCCATAGTGGCTGACTGGTGAGAATATTCACCTCGCACTTTGGAGATCCGGGTTTTATTATTGTTGAGGCGTTGAATTAAAAAAATTTTTTGTAAGTGAGAAATATGACTGACTTTGCCACAAGTCTGTAGGTTTTCTCATGGTACTTTGATTTCTTGTAAACATTTTGCTTTTTACATTGTTTCGAACGCGAGAGACCGGACCCTTTTGCCAGGTTGGGAGCTGGCTGGCCGTCCTGCATGGCCACTGACGTCACGCTCCGTGTCACATGACGTCCACCAACACAAGGCATGCCACGTGCGCCTGGCTGGATCACAAGGGGCGTTGCTACCCCCCCTCCCCACGCATTGTGCTTCCTCGGCGCTGTTATCTATCGCTGAGTGGCCTTGGGAATTCCGCGGGACGCCGCGCAGAGTGCCGCGAATAAACACCTTTCTTTCTCGATTTTTCGGGCGTCAGTTCGGCCCGGGATGACGCAACTCGAGGACTTATCCAGCGATGCCAGCCTCTGAAGCAGGGCGGCAAGGGTCCCTCGACGATTTCGAAGAGTTCGGAGAGTTCCGCGAGTGAATGGAAGTGCAACATGGGCGAAGAGGGTGACAGACCCCCTCGAGAGTGGCGCGACACGGAGCGATGGGATCGAGAGAGTGCAACCGAGTGGCGCGAGACTGTGTGTGGACAGGTGCGAGGTAAGGGGGCGAACCACTGTTGAGCCTGGCTCCAGTGAGGAGTGCGGACTGTGGAGCTTGACAGACATTGAGTGACTTTGTGAATAAACATTTTTAAGTGCTAGTGATTGGTGATCAGACATTTTGACGTGACAACGTCTAATAAATCGATGAACGCCGGCTGCACGCACGAAAAAGTGTTCCGTTGCGCTGTGTCCCATTACGCTCATTGTTTCGTTACGCTGTGTCCCGTTACGCTGTGTTCCGTTACGCTGTCGGCGAGTGCAGTAATAATAGGTTATGTTACAATTGACTAAAAAATTATGGTGATTCATATAATTGATGATAGATATTTGATTACTGTTTATTTATATGAAAACTTGTTCATAATTATATTTAAACTTTATAGCTAAACACCAGTTTTTAAAATTAATTACAATTTATCTACACGTGAACTGTTTCGTGGACTGTTTATAAAGTGAAGTGAAAAGTTAATGTGGTTTTCATTGCTTATTACAACAACAATTTCGGCAATAAAGGTTAATTATTCTTGCATTTTAAAAATCTGATTACTAGTATAATTTCAAGTATGTATTCTTTTATTATTAAAATAAAAATGATTCAATTTTATTCATAAAAGTACGCAATCATTTCATCAATGTTTTGTTATGACGTCACGTTAAACTATCGTCCGTAAACCGACTTTACAGACAACCAATTTTTTAAGTACTATTATTTATTAGTATTATAAATATTAGTAATTAATAAACCTGAATTGGGCTAACCCTTACGCACTCAGTTCTCCCCACACAGGTGGTAACAGTATTGTAACGAGACAGCAGGCAAGCTAGCCGTGCCCATCTCTGGGTAAACCCCGCTGCGATCCAGGTGATGCCCGTCTTGTCCCTCTCCTCCGTCCTGCTTCCAGGGTCTGCATCCTGTAAACCATATCTCTTTCTCGCAGAGCCCGTGCATAGTCGACAGAAATGGTGTAACAAGAACACCATTGTTCTAGCGCCTTTGAGTGTCGAGGTGGGGATTCTGATGAGGAAACACCGGAGGGCTACGAGGTGGCAGGTGTTTAAGACGGAGGCCAACCTGAGACAAGTAGTGCGGGAGTAACAGAGTCTGGTGACGACACCGGCATGTGTGCATGCGCGCGAGGTTCAAGAGTGACATGTGACAGCAGTGAAGTGAAGGTGGTGAGTGAGCCATGAGTTTCGAGTGAAGATCGGTGCATCGGGGACCGAAGAATCCAGGCAGTGTTGTGTGCGAGGTGAACGAGTGAACGAGTGAGCACTGCGAGGCAGCGTGTTGGCACAACTGTGCGCAGTAAGAGACGAGCAGTGGAGAGAGCAAACTGTGAACTCAATGTAAGAGTTGATTAATTTGTGGATAGTTAAATTGTTAAAATTCTACTAAAAGTGTAAATATTAGTTAATAAATAAAATTCTTTTTAGTAAATTGGGCTATCCTTTTTGAACCTGTATTTCTCATGTATAACAATATATTATCCTAAGCATTTTTATTACATATTAGCCTTGGCTATTTCTTCTTTAGGTTGTTTATTATTTGAGCAAATACTGCTTTTCACACATTGAATGCCTGTATACATATAACCATAAAATGATATAGTTTCTGAAGCATTTTGTACATTAATTACAAATGTAAAACATTCCTATTTTTTTTTTGTAGTGTCCGTGGAAAGAAATAACTTGCCGTACATGATGGAAGAAAGGTCTAAGGACGAGAAGGACTCTGAACCTGTTCATTTGGGGGGTAAGACACAAGGACTGAACGAGTTGTGCCGCAGTGAGTTAGATAGTAAAACCAATAATACGAAACAAATTAGATCATTTTCATGTTTACAGTGTTCTGCTAAGTTCAATGAGAGTAGTTTACTTAAGATACATAGTAGTATTCATACTGGTGAGAAGCCATTCTCATGTTCATTTTGTTCAGCTAAGTTTAGTAGAAATGATGATTTTAAGGTACATGTGAGAACACACACTGGTGAGATGCCATTCTCATGTTCACATTGTTCTTCAAAATTTACTGCAAAGAAACATTTGACTGCACACCTCAGAAAACACACTGATGTAAAGCCATTCTCATGTTCATTTTGTTCTACTGCATTCGTTCAAAAGGCCAAATTGAAGAGACACCTCAGAACACACACAGGTGAGAAGCCATTCTCATGTTCATTTTGTTCTACTGCATTCGTTCAAAAGGCCAATTTGAAGAGACACCTCAGAACACACACAGGTGAGAAGCCATTCTCATGTTCATTTTGTTCTGCTAGATTCACTGTAAAGAATTCACTTAATTATCATATAAGTACACATACTGGTGAAAAACCATTCTCATGTTCCTTCTGTTCGGCTAAATACTATACAAAGAAGACACTTGGCATACACATACTATCACACATTGGTGAAAAGCAATTCTCATGTTCTCATTGTTCTGCTAAATTCTATGTTAAAAGTTCATTAGTAACCCATATAAGATCACATACTGGTGAGAAGCCATTTTCATGTTCATATTGTTCTTCTAAATTTACTCAAAAGTGCCATTTGATTGCACACTTAAGAATACACACTGGTGAAAAGCCATTTTCATGTTCTCAATGTTCTGCTAAGTTCATTGAAAATAGTTCACTTAGGAGACACATAAGAACTCACAAATGTCAATAATCCACTAATTATTTGTGATAGCTAAATAAATATGACCTAGAACTGTCAATTTGTTATATATGGAAGTATAATTATTTGTAGCAGAAAGTAAAATGACTTCAAAGACATTGTGCTTTCATAGAGAGTACTTTACCAATATTAATGTACTAAACAACTAAACAGCATGCCTTTTAAACCAACAAAAATTTTAATGACAAATATATTTCTTCAATGATATTCACTACACATGTTTGTTCAGGTCTGCTGCATTAACTAAGAAGATTTTTTTTAAAATTTTACTTTAAATGTCAGAAAATAGGTGAGAAGCAATTCTCATGTTCAAAATGTACTGTTAAGTTTACTTTAAAGGGTAGTTTTTATGCATACTTCAGAATACACACATGTTAGAAGCCATTCTCATGTTGTTCTGGTAATTATCGTAGAAGGAGTTTGCTTAGTTATCATATATAAGATGACACATGGGTAAAAAACCATAGTCTTGTACAAGTTGTCATGATGGGTTCTGTGGTAAGTTCACATTGTTCTGTATACTTTGCTGTGAAATTTAGTCCAATTATGATACACAGAATTTAGTTGGTGAGAATCCATTTTCATATTAGTTTATGTTTTTGTTTATTATTTAATGTTTGATAAAATGAAATAATATTTTGATAATATTATTCACATGTTTGTTTTTTATGCTAGGCTTGTTATATATATATATATATATATATATATGTGTGTGTGTGTGTGTGTATATATATATAACCTTCCAAAGATGTGATGTAGTATTGTCATTGGGGCATTGGAAAGATGGCTCATAAGAGTAAATAATTTTCAGCTTCCTTCACTTATATGTACTAGTTATTGACTTGTATCTGTAGTATCCATACTGATGATAAGACTTTGTTACGCTGGGTTCTCCCTAGAAGTGATATCTAGATCATACTATCCACCTTGTTTTCATTCTGCTGGGGTGAATAATTTAGCTGATAATCAACACAGCATAACTGGACAGGAATAATGAAAGAAAATAATTGTACAGGTTGAGCTATTCAGGTATCATTCATTGTGACCATTTCAAAATTTCAGGTGAACATTTGAATCTTAAAAAGACAAGTAAGGCAGAGTACAAATACTATTTTTGAAGTACAATTACTCTCATATTAGCAGCTGCTTTACTCAATGTAATGCTGCCAACAGAATTATATTCAAATTAAGGTCGCCATTTTTTCTTTTGGAATCTTCTTTATTTAGGCTATTTAATACAGTTAACTTAATGTGTTTTTCTAAATGATTCCTAGCATTTTTTTCTGTTCCGTATCTTGTTTTATGTGAGTAATATATGGCCCATATTAAATTACATTATTATTTTGAAATTCAATTTAATTTTCAAGATAATTTGTAAGTACTAAACTGCTTTTGACAACAATATTTAGTCATATGCATTATATTTTCATATATTTAAATACTAGACAAGAATTATATGAAATTAAATTTTAGTGTTAATGAACGGAACCTTCCGAGCTTTTTTCGTCGAAAAATCGTTGATGATTTCGCTGAAATACAATTCCCGGAGTAAATTGCTTTCAATGCTCAGGAGAGAAAGCTTCGATAAATGGTTTTGTCCCATCGTGGTTCGGACCTTATTTTTTATAATTTTCATTTTTGAAAATGAGCGCTCTCCAGTGCAATTTGAAACCATCAAAACCAAATACATTCTCAATGCAATTTCAAGGTTTGGAAATGTAGCTCTGAAATTTTGATCTGCAAGAATTTGGTAGTAAAATAGTTCCGGAGATTGGTCTTTTCCATAGTCCTTTTTGTATGAGTCAATCAAAGACACAAATTGAACCAATTCATTACCGAGACTAGGCTCTAAATCATCCGTATAAACTTTCACCAATGCCTCTGCTGCAGCGTGCAAATTTTCAGCATCCATCTTCTCGATGTGATTAAGAAATCCAAATCTCGAACGTACAGCTTCATAGGCATGCAATCTTTCAGTAAGAGAAACATATAGCTGGTCAACCACTGGGATGGAGGCGGATACTTTGTATTTCTCCTTGGGTGACAGATTTGCATATTGTGCTTGCCCATGCCCGTAATCGAGTGGATTAAACCTCACATTTCTTGTTCTGGTGCGTGATTGTACGTATTGGTCAGTATGAGATATTTTTTTGGCTGCTTCCTCGTATTTATCAAAATCGTTTCGTTTGGATTCCACGAATGATTTCAATGATTCTAGTGCACGCATTGCCGATTCAAGAATCATTTTCGGGTCTTGCAACATCTTGTTTGTAGCGTTGAATCGCTCCAAGATGTCGTTCCAAAAGATTGCAAAGAAAGCGGTTGCGAGACCACTCATCTTCTGTAAAAGATGCGTTGCTTCATTCCTCATGATGTCTTTTTTCTCTTTATCGGAAGATATGCTGGTTAGAGCTTCTGCGATTTCCGAATAGCCGTCGACTATTGCTTTCGTAGCTTCAGCTCGACAAGACCAATGAGTTTCGCTAAGCTTTTTCAACACATAAAACTGTCTGCTTTTTTTCTTCGATAATTTCTCAATCAGAATTCGGTATCAGTCTGTACTTGCTGTGAAAAACGTATATAAATTATGCACGAAACCAAAGAATTGAACAGTCGATGGACAAGAGTTAGCAGCTGCCTTTCCCACTAAATTGAGAGAATGACCACAACAAGGTACAAACGCCGATAAATGATTTTTCTCCAAAATAAGAGCCTGCATCCCTTTGTATTGGCCACTTATGTTTGCAGCATTGTCATATGATTGGCCGCGGCAATCCATGATGTCTATTTGATGGTCACCTAAAAATTTGAGCAGAGCGTTTGCTGTGGCTTTGCCAGTATGACCGAAGTTTGGTAAAAAGGTGAGAAATCTTTCTTTTGGCGTCGATCCTTCCATATATCGAACAACTATAGTTAGTTGATTGATATGAGATTCGTCGGGAGTAGAGTCCACTGATACAGAATAATATTTGAATTTTTTTATCCTGGATACTATTTCAGTTAGTACTTTATCACCCATAGAACTGATCAGTTCTTCGCAAATCGTGGACGAAAGGTAACTGACATGACCACTCCCTTTGTTTGCATGCTCTTTCAAATGGGTTGCCAGGATTGGTTCATACTCTGCTAGCAATTCCAAAATTCCCAGGAAATTTCCATTTCTTGGTGAGCCAACAATTTCATTGTCACCTCGAAAGGCTAATCCGCGTTCAGCAATGAATTTGATGGTACTAACGATAATTCTGAAAATTTTTTGCCAATACTCGATTTGTTGTGCCTCTTGCATCGCTAGCTCTTGATCGATGCGTCCAGTGACTTTTCCCCGTTGAACTAAACTCATTACTGATTCCAAATTAATCTTCGAAATCTCATGTTCATATAGACGATCGGATGCATGCTTCCAGTCACTGAAGCCTTCTCCACTGAGTTGAGTGTTTTGAGTGGACATTAATTTACACGCATAACAATATATTTTCCCCGTAGTTGGAGAAAAGCAAAGCCAGAATCGATTGACGGTCTCTTGATTTTTATTACGGCGTGTTAACATGTTCTTTGTACATTTTCGAACAAAGTTGGAATTATCTCGTGGCTGATCTTGATAAACTGAATTTTGCAGAGATACTTGATCACAATTTTGAAGTTCTGTGGAACCTTTTTTCGCCCAATATTAGATCATTTCCTTTGTTATCTTAGCAGGCCAAAGACCTATATCATCTTTGAGACCGCAAAATTTGGCTTCCTCTTGGATCTGATATTCAGTTATAGAAAATTGTTTGGTGTCGCCTGATGAAACCTCAGCGTCAGGATGATCTTGAATACTATCGACCACATCTCCATCTACTGTTGAATCTCCTGCTGTTTTTTTAGGATCTAGATGGAGTTCTTCTTTATTTGACGACGTAAAAAAACCAGTCAATTTGGGTGTTTTAGCTAAAGATTCTTTGGATTTCTTGATACGTTCTGCTTGCAATTTCCTCTTCTGAGAGCCACTAGCAAAAAACTCGAGGAGTTTTGTGGCGATCACTCATGATTCCGCTATAAAAGAAATGTTAAGAAAACGTAAACATGCGCCTGAAAAAGCCCTTAACCAACAGGAAAATAGTTGTGTAGGTGATAGTCGAGGAAAAGAAAATATTAGCAGAAACACAAAAAAGAGTTACGAGCAGTGCACATGGAAGTCGAAAAGAATAGAGAAGCTGTTAGCTGTGTATTGAAACCTGTCCAGTTATGTGCATGCACTCAAAAAATAAGAGACATGAACAGAAGTGAATTGAGGAAAATTATTTCAAAATTACATTAGCAAATGTTACTTTACCTATTAAATATTGCATGTGAACATGATATTCCAGTTGCCTCAATGATTAAATAATTAACCCACGCAGAACCAAACAAACGCATGATAAAAAATAAATAAATCATAACCTCTCCGTAACCATTTTTTATGTTCTTGTTCTCTGCATATATTTCATATATGTTATTATATGTTAAGGAAAAAAAAACACGTTTCGTAATTGCACAATCAAATACGACATTCGGTTTATATTGTAGATTACAAGATAACGATGAAAATACTCACGTCCGTAAAAATTCGAAAGGATCTACATTTGTTGCACAATGTTCGTAAGTTCGTAGCTTCTCAGACGCACGAGAATGTATCAAATTCCGGGATTCCCTGCTACAAGCACGCCACTCAGTGGACACTTGTCAACGCTACGACGGATCGTACAGAAAAAAAACAGGGAAACAGGTACCGTCATATCTCGTATCGACACGCAAATACGGGGAATAGGCTGAATAGGCATTTCAATATTTTACTGATTGCCTGATTGGAGTGAACAAATATAGATAAATTATTTCTGTTAATATTTAACAATAATATAATCATGTATGTACAAAGTACTGTAGGTAAAGGTAAAAAAGCGAAAAAAGAGTATCAACGGAAAAGATGTTTACTAGTGTTTACTTGTCGAAATTTAAAAGATTTTTTTTTCCGAAGTCTCTATTGTGGGGGGCCCTCGCCCTCGCCCTCGCCCCAGTTGCCCTCCCCTAAATCCGGCCCTGTCTGTAGTTACTTGTATTCAATGATAAATGTAAGTCAGTTAAAAAGCTATACTAATGAATAACTCTTTAGAAGTGGGAACAGGATACCGTTAATGTACTTAATTACCAAGCTGTAACCCAATCAACACACACATTTCAGAATCAAACCCCTTTTAATGGTCACATTACAGTAATAATAAAAGAAAGAATCACCTTTATTAAAATAATTTATATGTAGTTTGAAGATTAGTTACAAATTGTTTAAATATTGCTGCTTGCTTCATATTTCCTCCCCCCTTCCATAGAAGTGTGGCAACTGACCCCTCTTCACTCCACATGGAGCACCCTTGCTAAGTACACTTGATTTATTTGGAATGAGTGGCCAAACAAATGCTCAAACTTAAGTTTATAATGAATGTAGTAATTGGGGGGAGAGAGTGCTCAAAATTAAACATTATGCCATCATAATTAAAAACCTTCATGCAATGAAACGAGTTGATGGTATTAGTGGCTCAAAGTGTAGCAGTTTAAGGTAAATAAAATGTTGTGTACTGCATGAATATGATTTGGCGTAGCTAGCTATTGCTTGTATGTTCAGCCCATTAAAGATATTTCAGAATTAAAGTTAAATAGACAACAACAATGTAAGTACGTACACTGCATGTTCATCAGATGCCAAGTGTAGGTAAGAACTTAATTTCATTTGGAATGAGCTGGATTGAATAGTCCAACAAACTTTAAAATAATGTTCTTGTTTTTTTCAAACTAACGTCTAATAATTGGCTCAAAACATTTTCTCCCGTATTATATTTTGAGAAATTTTAAAGTTTCAAGTCACTGGCTGTAGGATACTTATCTGTCTCGTTCAATGTCTCCTAAAAAGTGTTTTAAAATATTTCCAAATTATGTAACAGGCTGTGTTTACACATTATTGGGTGTGTCGTGAATACCTCCATGATATTTCACTCAGTTACTGTATCATATATAAAACTGGAGGCAGCCATGTAGTCCTGTGGACCGCTAGCTTGTTTCAAGAACCACTCAGCTCTATAACTGTACAGGGTAGAACACTGTTGTGTGATTTGCAGTCAGCCATGTTGGCTGTGAAGTGTAATGGGAATAAGAGATCTGTGTAGTGTAATTATTATAGGCATAGGAAAGTTTGTATATATTTATTAGTGTTTTGCATGCAATAGTAAATATGTGATGCAAAACTGTTTGTACAAAATGAATTAACTTGTGAGACTGTAGTATGTATGAATATGTTAAGAAAGTTTGTCAATAAATTTTTTTATTATTCTGTTTGCTATACGGTGTAAGCTTTTAGAGTCTTGACAAATTAAAATTCAAACATAGAAATTGTGAATAATATTTTACAACTGTGTTGAAAAACTCTTTATTGATTTATATTTGAATTTTTTTTTGTGCGAGAAACACTGTTATAAATTAAACTAATTATGTCATGTTAAAAAAATGTTAGAAATTATTTTTTCTTAGAATGTGTAAACATTTAATAAAAATTAATTTAATTTGTTTTATTATTAATCACTTATTGAATCAATTTTGATCCATAAATTCTTACTATTTATTTTATTGTTCTGAATGTATCTGTTTTGACCAATTTATCAAAAATAATTTACCATAAAAATGTAGCATGGAAATTTTACACCTTTTTGGTTGAGTAAGTTTAACAAAACATTTTTTTTATTTATTTTTTTTTTATTTTTTATTTATTTGTATTTGTGACATGCCCACCGACAGCTGAAACACTTTTATGGTGGGCACGAAAAAAAAAAAAAAAATACAAAATACAGAAAACACAAAAAAAAAAAAGCTTATAACAACACAGAAACACAAATACATAAACAAGACAAACAAAGATATATAGAAATAAGAACAATAACAACTAGGTCATTAACAAAAATAAAAAACAAATACAAACATAATTAATACAGGTAAAATCAAATTATTAAATGTAAAGAGATATTGAAGGAAAAATAATATAGCTATGACAGACATAAATCAGAATATATATAATTAAACACTGTTGGAATTCAAATATATATTATTGTAATTTGTTATAAGTCTATAAATAATATCATTATTAGTAATAAGAGTACACAGAGTAGAGCGTAAGCGGGAATTGAATTGAGGAATTCTTAAGGCAGTATTTTCAAGAAGATAAGGGCATCTGAATTTATGAATGTAACAGTTATGAACAAAAAGAGCATCAAGATAGGCCCTACGGTCTACCAGAGGTGTCCAAATGGGGCGTGGGAGATTCCTTGTAATAATTAAATCTATAACTTTATTTTGAATACTTTCGATTTTTTCAGTATCTGTTAAGTTGATACCATTCCAGATAACAGAGCCATATTCTAATTTTGATCTTATAAGTGCCATGTAAAGAGAGATAAGTGAGTCTGAGTTGGTTGCATAAGAAGTAATAAATTTTATAAGCGCTAGAGTTCTTCGTGCATAGGAATATAAGTAATCTACATGTTTATGGAAATATAGTTTTGAATCAAGGATGATACCGAGATCCTTTGTGTAGTGGGCTTGAGAGATGATAGAATTCGCTAATTTGTATGAATATTTAATCGGATGGTATTTCCTAGTGAACGATATAACCTTGGTTTTATCTTTTATAAGAATAAAAACAATATTACCGAAATCCTTGGTTTTTAAAACTAAATTGGAATTAAAATAAAACCATAGAGTCTGGTCTGTAGTAATAGGAACAGAAAAATATTTACTGACAAAAGTAGCCATTGAAGCAATTTCAGTGTATTTATAACAGGTACAGGCCATTCACTGCAGCTGTTGTTTGACAAAAGACACTTAAGTGTATTCCAACTGTTGACCAAACTGCTGGTTGTTGGCTGAGAGTTTTACATTACTGTTGGTCTCCATTTCAGTTCAGTGTTTCCTGTTTTGTATCAGGTTACATTTTACTTTTTACATTTGGTGTTCCCATTAAAACAATATTGACTTTCGATAATCCGGCTTGGCCGTGGTAATATTGTGCTGTATTAAAAGCCTATTACTGTTATGTTATAACGTTTTGTCTCGAGTGCTGTGGGAAATGTAATATCTCTAACTATTGTAAATAGATATTATTGTGTGTATTAGGTTTGAAAGTTGTGTATCAAAATAAAAAATTTGTACACAAAACTAAAATAAAAAATTTGTATAGAAAATGTGTTTGATATTTTTATTTGTAAAATGCTTACTTGTAGAGTGTACTAATGCGACAAACATTTTACATACAATTTCATATCTGCTGCAAGTCATATAAATGGTTTGTTGAGTTAATTAAATAAACCAGATGAACAAATTTTTTTTTTCCATGAAGGATGATATATTGTTTTCAGCATAATTCAAGCATAAAGCTTAGAATGATAAATTTTTTGTAATTCCATTTTGTGTCAATGTGATGTAAATGATTAAAAACTTTCACTGAAAATACTATTTTGTAATGTTACACTGGTGTTTCATTGGGTTGTAAACTACTTTTAGAACAGGGATAAGTACAACTTTGCCAAACAACACACAAGTAACCTAGAAAACTATTAAACCAACTCCCGGAAAACAGGCGGCAGGATCTTATGACAGCATTATTGATCTACCACTCAATCATTATACAAAGACAGTGCTCCTATTAATTACTCTTCTATCATGGTCCTAATGAGATACATTTATTTTGATTTCATCTCCTATATCAAAATAAAAGTTTTAAAGATGATTTTTTACTTAAATTTTTGTATGTGTATTAAATGATGCATGAAATGCAATGATAGTTCAATAAATTACTAACATTTGAGGGTTCTCACATTCAAGTTAAACATTTTGGATGTGGTAACACAAGCCCTAAAAGCATACCCTTCTTTTAACCACAACAATTTTATTGGCATACTGTGCAAGGTAACTGCTGTATTCTATAATATGTTTCACTAATTTTTTTTAGTCTCTAGTTTAATTCACACAAAACAGTTGACTTATTGTTTTTCCCATACATAGCATTTTACATGACACCAAACTGATGATTTACGAATCAGGATATGCGTGACTGCTATATGAAATATGCAACATGACAGTGTCATTGCTAGGGCAGGGCAGTGTTAGGATACTGTTTGTGTAGCTTTTCCAACATATCAGAAATGTTTCTTGTGAATGTACCAGAGTTTGTGGTGATGTTGGATCTTTGGCATTCTGTTCACCAACTGAGTAGACACGTGGTTAATGTAACAGAATACTGTGTGTCTACAAAATATTTGTGTCTTTTAGTCAGTCCTTTTGTTACATCTCAGTTTGTACCCAGCTAAAAGCAAAATGAAACAAGATACTCTTCAAAAGAAATTTCTACCACTATAGATAACTATTCAGAAAATATTATAATTTTTCCAATTTAGTTTCCTATATGCAAAGTTAGGATGATTTGTAGTTGTAAATTTTTGTATATTTATTTTTTTCCATTGGATACACGAGGTACACCATTACATGATGTTTATAACAGTTCCACATGGTTTCCATAGCAACAACAAAATTGAATTTTTCTGCTCTAAAGAAAATTTCCATTAATTTATTTTGAAAATGCCGAAACTGTTCTGAATACTCACTTTAAATCACGTCTCACGTTCCGTAAAGAGTTAAAGACAGTACCACAGCCATTCAATTTGTCACTTAATTCATAATCATTAATTGGCATGAGCCACTGCCAAATGAAACCTACTTTGTACTCATCGAGCGGAGAACTGGCAAGTTGGCAAAACTGCCTCCAGCCACCCAGGAAGGAGGAAACTGAATGACCTCACCGACCAATCACAAATCATCTTCCACGACTAGGATACAATATCACAAAAATACATTGTACTTAAAACTAGGCTTTTCTGTTACAAACAAATAAACAATTTCAGAGTTGGGATCTCGTGTGCATGGACTGCACATCATGTAACATTGTAAAATCATGTTTCAAATTGCCCTGGGAAATGATCATTTGGACGTTTAGTTAGCTATTTTAACGTTTTTTTTTTTTTTTTTTGGCTATGCTTGGAAGTACGATTGATAGAAATACTGCTCTTTTGTGCTACTATCTTTTAGTGATGCATGGATCAGTGAATTGGTTTAATGATATGCCAGCCTTTTCTTTGGCATGTACTGATAGGTGAATAAGAGTAATAGCGTTAAGATTTGACGTGCGCATTAATTTTTATCGTGCAGCTATCATCTGAAACATTTAGTGGCATGGGTCATTCTTTGTCAGGGCCACAGGAACTCATGTTTGCAAGTTGTGGTTATCTGCAGGTGCGATATTGAGTTTGTATACCCCATCTCTTTATGCGGCATCTCTGCTTGTAGGTCAGCTAGTTGTGTGTGATATGTACACCTCACAGTTTTTGTGCCTTTTTCTCAAACTTCTTTAATGGCCTTTGTAACATGGATTGATTCACTGTCACATGGACTCTTGTTCTTTATGAGGGGCTGTCATAATGTAAATTTGGGAAGTCATTGCTGTTCTGTGAGAGCTACTAATGCACATTACATCCCATTGTGTGGTACGTTATGAAACTGGTCCAGTATACACTGGACATAGTTGGTTCCTCGTATTTACGTGACCTGAAATGAGCTCAGTTTTTAGTGCGGTAAATATAAATGCATTTTTTGCAATTTTGTCAAGGTTTGAATTTGTAATATTGTGTAACAGTGACCAAAAACTAATATTTGATAACTGAATTATCAGCACTTAATCCTTTGGCAACCCTTAAAATATGTGATGTAAAAGGGTAGTTTTATCAGTATTAAGGCTTCTTCATAGTTGAAATTGTAAGAACACAATATTAAATTTTTTTAAATTATTTTCTATAACTTATAAAGGAATTGTAAGTATACTATCATTTTATGTGTAATGTAACCTCTCGGGTCCAGGTTATTTTTGTGCAATATCAGTTCACTGTAAAAAAAGATATATAGGAACACTATTAGATGTTTCGCATATAAATGGGATGTAATGTGCATGTAATATTGCATAAGCAAATGTATCTCCACCTTTTTTTTAATCATGAATATTCTAAAACTAATTGTTACCCCAGAAACCATAAGGGTTATTGTAATTGACTGTAACTTTTAATGCTGTGGTGCTTTCACCTGATTGGTTACACTACATGTGTTTCAAGTACCTGAATAAGTTTGAAAAGATAAAACATTGGAAAGACATACAGTTTGGGAAATTTAAAAAAAAGTTAGTGATAAGATGTTGATGATTTGCAATTGTAGAGCATCCTTTATCATCATCAGTTATTGAACACTTTATGACACTCAAGTGTTATATCAAATGTTAGAATGTATTAATAACTGTACCTGAGCACAGCTTGGGTGATCGTGCCATGCTGGGCGGTGGGATGACGCACCGCAATACAGCCAAAACATCAACACCATAAGAGCTTGGATAAGGCGAGTGTTAAGGTTGTAAACAGATTAATCCGATGACCTTGTCAGACGCGAGGGCGAGAGGAAGTACTCGAGGAAAGGCAGATTTACACACACCGGTGACGTGACAGGTTTGTGGCCGGCCCGTAACTTCACCGACCATGATCTCAAATTACGTTCGTAATAAACAGTGTTTCATCTGCTGTCTGGCAACAACACTCGTAAATATCCACCAGTCGCATGACCATGAAACGAGATAACATAGTCCGCGATTATCCATCGGTCACGGTATGGTGACGACACCAGAACTGTTAGCAGTGGCACAGACACGCCAGGCTAGTGCAAACAAAAACCCTTCAAATCCTAGGAGAATATTTTCAACCTTCTCAGTGGATTCACAAGCCGGCCATTACACTGTCATGGCACTGGTGTGTGCAAATAAGCCTGAAGTGAGAGAGTGTGCATTACAAGTGGTGGTTCCCCCTCATGCCTTTGGTGGTGAGGTGGTGGGGGGGAGACTCTGATCAAAAACCTTTCTTCTTCAAGTAAGTAAAGGCAGTTCTGTTATGTTCTTTTTTCATCTATATGGCTATGTAGAATTATACCAGTTTATAATCATGCAACACTGTAAGAACTTAATCTGTATTAATTTTGGTTAAACACACAGTAAACGCACAGTGCCTGTACAACAAAGGACTAATGTCTGGCTACAAAACTGTTTGTAATAGAGTGGCTAGTGTGCGTCACCATCTGGCAAGTCGGTGAACGACCTGCACAGATTCCCTTGTCGTAACGGGAAGCACGGGCTGGTGGAAGGAATGAGTTGGCTGTCGTTTTCTTTGCCACATGCATCGTTAATATTAGTGCCGTGTCTTACCCTCCTATTTTATAGGTGTGGGAGAACAGGATCACAAGCAGTCTTTTAAAACAGTTGTGTCATCATCCAATAACCATTATGCATGTATGCAGATATAAGCATTTATTCCTACTACGCTCCGTTATTATCTGATGAACCTCTTCCATCATTTCCCCCCTCGTCTAACTGTAAACACTACAGTGTCTACGAGGAGTTAAGCCCAAATTTTTTTTCTTTTCTATTCAGATAGATATGCAGTATCATAAGGTATCTATCTATCACATGTTTATAAGTGATGGCACCATTAGGAGCCTGGTTTCTGATGACAGGTTTTTACAGCATATATTTTGTGTGTTACATTGCTTTTTGTATTGTTACGAGAATGCCAAAGTGGCGCGCTGCGACCCTCCCCCTCCTCGTGTATGGTATCCATTAGGGGACTGCTCTCAGTGAACCATACCTCTGTCCCAAGGAACCCTTGGAGGGGGCAGGAGGTAGTCTTGTACATTTTGCGTGTCCTATACACTGTTGGCGAGAAGTGGCATAACAAGGATGCCATTTTTCTCGCACTTTCGAGCGTTAGGTCGGGGATTCTGATTGTGCGACACTTTGGTGCGCCACGAGTCCGGCAGGTTTTCAAGACTGTGTCGACCTGTGGCGAGAGGTGCGAGAGTAACAGAGGCTGGTTGTGTGTGTGCAGAGCGATGAAGTGAAGAGGGTGAATGACTCCTTGGGTGAGCGAGGGCAGATGACAAGCCACGAGCTGTGTGTGTCCGGGTGTATGCGGCTGGTGTTGTACGTGCGGCGGCGAGTGAGCATGGCACAGGCTCAGAGGAGCGCAGTAACAGACAAGCAGTGGAGAGAGCCTCCGTCGAGCCGAGCTCCAGTGGAGAGAGCAAACTGTGGACTCAATGCAAGAGTGATTCTTTTGTGGATTGACAGTTAAAAGTGTTATAATTTAACAAATAGTGTAAATATTAGTAAATAAAACTGGAGTTAGTATATTGGGCTATTTTTTCGAACTTGTTTTTACCACTCATACAAATATATTATCTTAAGCATTGTTATCGCAGGTTAGCTATCGCATTTCTCCCTCTAAAGATGGTTTATTATTTGGACAGTGGCTGCATTGCACTTAAACATAAAATGCCATATTTTCTGTAGTATCTCATACTTGAGATTACAAATGTGCCAAATTCTAATTTTTTGATTATTTTTTGTAGTGTTCGTGGAAAGCAATGAATATCCGTCCATAATGGAAGAAAGGACTATGGATGAAAAGGACCTGGAAGCTGTTTGTTTTGGGGAAAAAACTCAAGGACTGAAGCAATTGTTGAATCACAATATGTACCCTAGTGAGTTAGATAATAATACTGATAAAACACAACATTTTAGGAGATCCTTCTCATGTTCACAGTGTGCTGCTAAGTTTGATGAAAGTATATCACTTAATATACACAGGAGAACACATACTGGTGAAAAGCCATTCTCATGTTTACAGTGTCCTGCCAAGTTTTTTGTAAAGTCTCGTTTAATTGCACACCTCAGAACACACACTAGTGAAAAGGCATTCTCATGTTCACAATGTTCTACTTCGTTCACTCGAAAGAGTCATTTAATTGCACACCTCAGAACACACACAGGTGAGAGGCCATTCTCATGTTCAATTTGTTTAGCTACGTTTAGTGTAAAGAATTCACTTAATAATCATATAAAAACACATAATGGTAGAAAACCATTTTCATGTTCCTTCTGTTCTGCTCATTTCAGTACAAAGAAATCCCTTAGCAGACACATACGTTCACACACTGGTGTAAAGTCTTTTTCATGTTCTCAATGTTCTGCTAAATTCACTCAAAATATTAATTTGATTAGACACCTCAGAACACACACAGGTGAGAAGCCATTCTCATGTTCAATTTGTTTTGTTAAGTTCAGTGACCAGGCTTCACTCAGTAGACACATAAAAACACATACTGGTGAGAGGCCATTCTCATGTACATATTGTTCTGCTGCGTTCACTCAAAAGAATAATTTGATTACACACTTCAGAACACACACAGGTGAGAAGCCATTCTCATGTTCTTTATGTTTTGTTAAGTTCAGTAACCAGGCTTCACTCAGGAGACACATAAGAACACATACTGGTGAGAGGCCATTCTCGTGTACATTTTGTTCTGCTGCGTTCATTCAAAAGACTCATTTGATTGTACACCTCAGAACACACACCGGTGAGAAGCCATTCTCATGTTCAATTTGTTTTGTTAAGTTCAGTGACCAGGCTTCACTCAGTAGACACATAAGAACACATACTGGTGAGAGGCCATTCTCATGTACATTTTGTTCTGCTGCGTTCACTCAAAAGAATAATTTGAATGTACACCTCAGAACACACACAGGTGAGAAGCCATTCGCATGTACATATTGTTCTTCTAAATTTACAGAAAAGAACCCTTTGATTGTACACCTTAGAGCACACACTGGTGAAAAACCATTCCCATGTTCCTTCTGTTTTGCAAAGTTCTATACAAAGAGGACACTTATCAGACATTTAAAAACACACAACATTCAATTCTTAAAAAAAAATTCTGATAGCTAATAATTCACAAATAATTTTTGATGACTAAATAAGTAAATATGGCTTAGAAGTGTGCTTACATAAGAATACTACACACATTTTATTTGCACTAAAATAACAGAGTGCTTTCATAACAAAAAAATTTTCAGTGACATATATTTATTCATAGTGACATTCACTACACGTCTATATTCGGCTCTGATACATTAACTGAAAAGAGTTCATTTATTTTGCAGTTGAGAAAACAGGTGAGAAGTCATTCTGTTGGACAGAATGTACTTTTAAGTTTCCTTTAAAGGGTTGTTTGTATGCAAACTTCAAAATACACATTGGTGAAAAGCAACTGTCAAGTTCATTTTGTTCTGGTCATTGTCGTGGAAGGAGTTGCTTGGTTTATCATATAAAATGACTACACATGGGTGAACGGCCATCATATTGTTGAATTTTTCATGCTGGTTTAGTGAAGTTATTCTTAAAAGTGTATAAGAACACATGCGAGTGAATTGCTCTTTTCATGTTCACATTTTTCTGATAAGTTTTCTTTAAAGTGTAATTTTAACTACACCTCTGAACACACACTATTCAAAATCCATTCTTAAGTATATTTTGTTGTGAAATTCAGTCAAACAAATTATTTGATGATACATTGAATTCATCTGTGAGAAGCTATTTACAGGCTATTTTATTTTGTTACATTTACTTAAAATAATTAATGTAAAATAAAAAATGGTAACTATGCTACTAATGTGTTTGTGAATTTATGGTAGGTTTATTGAAAGTTTGAACTTAAAATACATGTATGAACACAAACTGTTGGGACTCCATTATGTTTGTTAGTCTTTGAAAGTTTCGTAGCACTATTGATGTCATTTTACAATTGGAAACAGGCATTGGGGAGAAGGCTTAATGTTAATGATTTTATGCTTCCTTTACTTATAATAGTTATTTACTTGTTTCTGTAGTAATTATATTTTACGCAGGACTCTCCCTAGAGACATTTAGTTGAGCATGTCCACTTTGTTTCCATTCTGTCGAGCTGAATAATTCAACTTATCAATCAATGTACAGCATAACTCGACAGGAAGAATAAAAGAAAATATCTGTACAGGTTGAATTGTATCCATAGTTTTTGTACTTAGTATTCCAAAACTCGTAAAAAAGTTCATTTTAAAACACAAATAATGCAAAGTCCTAATTTTTTCTCATTGCAATGCTGCTTACAGCATACGTGTAAAATTTGGTTACAATTTTTTTTTATATTATCTTGAATTGTTGACTAACTTAATAAAAAATACTTTATGTTTTCTTCGTAATAATTCCTAACCTTATTTTCATCCAGTATCAAATTTTATTTGAGTAATTTGTCATCCATTAGATCTCATATAAATTTTTTTTATTTAATCTTATTTCAATTTTAAGACCCTTGTATGCTCTGAATTTCTACGCGAACCATTTTTAATTATTTGAATTATTTCTTTAATTATTTAAGTACTGGTGAGTTTAATTTTCGGATTGGATCACAATTATAATGTCTGTAATTCCTTGTATTAAAGGATAAATGTAAGTCCATTAAAAAGCTGATTTGATGATAATTATGAAAATACCAAAATAGGATACCACAGTGGCGTAGCCAGGATTTGTGTATGGGGGGTGTTAAGAAACATGCCCCCCCCCCCCCACCACCCCCTGTATTAAAGTGGGGGGTCCGGGGTACCTCCCCCGTGAAAATTTGGATTTTAAGGTGTAAAATAGTGCTATATTAGCAGTTTCCGGTACTTATATTTAAATATTGTAATGGTAAAAATTTTATTAATTTTAATATGAAATTTGTTTGAGTGATGAATAAGAAATTAATTAAAGATTTGGTGCTAAGGGGGGGGGGGAGGGGATTGAACCCCTAAAACCTCCCCCCTGCCTAAGCCCCTGGGATACCATAAATGTGTTTGATTACAAGTGTACATCCAGGTAAAAAATAATTTTATATTTGAACCTTTTATCAACTGTGTGATTGCAATAATTTCAAGAGTAAAAGATTTTTTTTAAAGAGCTTTTTTGAACTATAGTTTGGGAAGATTAGTTACAAATTTTCTGACGCCGCCGTCGGTGCTCCCTCTGAGAGCACAGGCCGTTGTGTGTCCTCAACACCTGAGCCAGTGCCAGTGCCAGTGCTACGAACACGCCCGCACGTGTGTCATAGTGCAGTGCCTCGAAGGGCGTGACATAAGTCACGGCCGGCTGTGTAGACGAAGCGCCCGGCCGGGTGTGGCAATGCGCAAAAGGGGATTCAGTGCATATGCAATTTAAATTACAAACATTAACTAAAACTTTTAATATGTCAACTATTCCTTAATAATTAATTAATGTAAGTGTAAACGCTTTTGGTTCACAAAACTGGCCGGCATCATCTTCCCGCGCTCCGTCTTTTTCCCGCGGGTTTTTCCTCCCCTCCCTGGCCGGGTTGCCAGGGAGGAAGTCAGTAGCCTTCCAGCACTCACCAGGGCCGGCAGCTCCGCGCATGTGGAGCCTACACTTCTCGCGCCAGAAACAGCACGTAGCTTCAATAGGTAATATTTCCAAATCCGTTTTCATCCGCTCCACGGCCGGCCCTAAACCGACCGTAAGACGTGTCGTACGGCTCTTCAGTAAATATGTGTGACTCGACTACGAGTCGTTTTAGTGTTCTACGTAATTCATAGTGTTTTTTTGGGCAGCCCGCCGAGGTGCCTGCGCTTCACGCTTTAATTTCTCCGTACGGAGAAATTGAAATTTGGCCACGCAGGGCGGCATTTCGCCTAAAGCGACCACGGACTGTATAACGCTTCAGTTCCTGGGACGTGCCACGGTCGCGGGTGAGTGACCACGTCAGGTACCACCGCGCCCGTACCCAGCTTAACTGGCCCACGCCACCACGAGGACGAGCATCACATAATTTCCCTGAACGGGAGAGACTAGTATCATCCTGAGCTCCGGGACATTCTTTTGGTAAATCTTAGTATCTGGTTTAAGTGTTAGTGTTAGTGTTCGCCATCAGCCATGTGTAAACGTTAATTTCAGTGTTTTGTCTAATTCCTGAATCAGTGACTAGTGTACTTTCGTTGTAGCTCATCATCCGGACTACCACTTCCTAACCGCCAAATTCGCCCGTGCCTTAATCGTCGTCGCCGTCGCTCTCAGGGTAGCCTGTGTCCCTCGATGTGGTAGTCTTCCGGAACTCCGCCAGACGCTAATCAGTACCGCCAGTCGAGGGCCGTGTGAGCGAAGATGAGAAGGTAGACGATGATACGGCCAGTCACGTGAAGACGTACTGTACAAGGTGAAGTACTGTATCGTGTGACGCAGCAATAAAACCAGTTACGTTTACGTGTGTTTTTCAATAGTTACGGCATCCTGGGTGGTCAAAACAGCCCGTGGGGCCCTTTGTAGACGCGTCCCTGCCTGCAGCCACGAGGCAAAGAACCCCGCCCTCGAGACCAAATTCTAGTTAACGTAATTTAATTATAATAATTTCAGGACAGGCAGCGGGGACGGCGTCATTTCATAACTACATATTCCATGGGGGTTCTTTCCCCTACTTTGGAAGGGGAGTATATTTCCCTTATCTCCTGGATACACACTTGTTAAGTAAACTTGTTTTTTTTAATAAATTGCCACACAAATATTTGAAACCTAGGTTAATAGTGAATGTGGTAACATTGTAATCCTTAGTGCTAGTGCATTTCTAGTGAGGAAAGAATAAATATACACCAAACCCTCACTTAGCACAACTAATGCGTTCCTAAAAATGTTCATGTTATTCAAAATCGCATATTCTAAAGCATTAGTCTCCATAAATAGCAAGGCTAATTTACTTTGTGTTCCAAAATGTGTAGGGAAACCCTTTATGCATTGAAACAAGTTGACAATATTAGTGTCTTAAAGTGTAGCTGTTTTAAGATAAATAAAATGTTTTGCACTGCATAAATATAATTTGGAATAGCTGGCTATACATATATTACTTGTATTTTCAACCCCTGAAAGTTCTTTCGAAAATAAAGTAAAATTGACAACAAAAGTCTTTGTAAGTACATACACTGCATGTTCATCAGATGCCAAGTGTATGCAAGAACATAATTTCATTTGGGAATGAGCTGGATTGAATAGTTGAATTTACTTTAAAATAATAGACAAAATATGGATGTTTATATTTTTCTTGAAAATATTTTCAGCCATATTATATGTTAAGAAATTTAACAGTGTTAAGTCACTGGCTGTAGGATACTTATATTGAACACTTATAGAAATCCTTCACTGACTCTTAAGTGTTTTCAAATACATCCAAAATATGAAAGAAGCTGTTTTTATACATTTTTTTTGGTGTTTTTGTGCACATTTCCACGGTTTTTCACTCAGTTACTGTATCATATGTAAAACTGGTGGCAGCCTTCTAGTCTCATGTACCACCAGCTTATTTCGAAGACCACCCAGCTCTATAGTTTTACTGGGAAAACACTGTTATGTGATACGTGATCAGTCAAGTTAGCTCTTAATTGTATTGTGAATAAAGTTCTGTAATGTGTAATTTGTATATGCATTGGAAAGTATATACCCTAGTATATATTTATGTTGTTTTTTTTTAATGCAGTAGTATATATGTGAGACAAAACTGTTTGTCCTAAATGAATGAACTTGTGAGATTGTAATATGTTATGACTACATTAAGAAAGTTTGTTAGTATTTTTTTTATTATGTTGTGTCATCCTGAGTATGCTCGCAATCTTGACAAATTCAAATTCAGAATTGAAAAGAGTGTACAATTATTTTACAACTAATATTGGTTTGTTTATCAGGATTTGCCAAATTCATACCTGTTTTGAATAGCAATTTTTTTTTTTTTTACATTTGAGGGTTTTTTTTTAAAAAAGAGTACTGTTACTGATCAAATTAACTCAATAATGTTTAAAAGTATTATGTAAATTAATTTTTTTTTAGAAAGTATGAATTTTTGATAAATGTGTTATAATGAGATAATATTAGGTTTTTTTTTTTTTGGTAAGAGGAACACACAAAAAAAATTACTTCGTACAAAAGTAGCCATTGAGGCAATTTCAATATATTTATAGCAGGTAGGAGCCATTCACTGCCGCTGTTGTTTGAGAACAGCGAGACACACTAGAGAAACTGTGTTAGTCCACCATTTGCACTGCTGCCTGGGAAATACAGGATTCTGGAGTTTGGCACATTCCGAAACACGGTACAAATCAAACCCATGTTCAAATATTTATAGGTGGGTTCCGTCTGTTAACTTGCCCGCCACGTCACTTTACTGAGAGTTTATCATTACTGTTGGTTCCCATTCCAGTACAATTTTGCCTGTTTTTAGCAGCGGGTTATATCTACTTTTCACATTTGTTGTTCCCGTTTAAACCATATAGCCTTTCAATAATCCAGCTTTGATGTGGTCCTTATATGCTGGAGTCAAAACCCTTCACTGTACTTCATATTAATGTTTTGTCTCGTGAGCTATAGAAAATAAAATATCTTTAATTATTGTAAATATATATATTATTGTTTGTATTAGGTTTGAAAGTTGTGTATTAAAATTAAAACTTTGTATGTCAAGAAAATGTTTTTGATATTTTTATTTGTAAAAAGCTTACTTGAGTGTTACGGTTGCAACAAACCTTTTTCAAAGATTGGAGAAGGAAAGATGAAAGTAAAATACAGTAAAACCCTCTTAAGAAAATATTGGAAAAACCAAACAAAATGTGCTTCTTAAGCAGGAAAACATATTAAAAGGGTAAGTAAAAAAAAGTTTAGATTTTCATGTGTTAAAATAGTTATGATAATAAAAAAAATTGTTCACAGTTTATTTCTTGTGAAAAAATCCAGTGATGTTTTTTTTTGTTTTGAGCTTTTTTCACACAAATTGGAGGTGAACTTTTGTAGCTCCCACAAGTTTCTCATGACTGACTCAGGAACATCAGGTGTTCCTCCTAAAAAAGAGATTAAAATTGTCCAAGAACTGCATGGCTTCCCGACATGTTGGAAGGGGCTTGCATTCTTCTGCAGCAGATAAATCCTCTTTTCTTCTTCTTGTTCATCAACTGACTGGACTTCAGTACAAAGTTCGTCCAGATCTTGCTCGCCGCAGGGTGGTAAATCATCTGCTGTGACAAATTCATTAAAACTGGTGGTGATGGCAGGTTTGTCCTGAAGTCTTGACCATGTGTCATTATTCATTTCATCACCACCACCTACATCCTGCTCACATGATGTTGATTCAGTTGTGAACCCAGCCTTCTTAAAACAATTGGCAATTGTTTCTGTGGTCACTAAGTGCCATGCCATGGCCAGCATTGAGGTGGCATCCAGTAGTGACAACTTGTATCTTTGCTGGCTGGTTTCAAGCCTTTGTAGCAACCTCAAAACAAGACTCCTTTGGAATTTCTGTTTTAAGACCTTTATGATGCCTTGGTCCATTGGTTGCAATACAGCTGTAGTATTTGCAGGAAGAAACTCTACTTGCACATTTTTCAAATGTTCCACATCCTTTGGATGAGCAGAGCAATGGTCAATGAACAGAAGAATCTTCCTATTTTTCACTGCCATTCGCCTGTCAAGGCAAATCAAAAACTCACGAAATATCTCACCAGTTATCCATGTAGCCTTGTTATTGCAGTAAGTGCATGGAAGGGTCTTGACATTTCTAAAACATCTGGGTTGTTTCGCTTTGCCCACAACAAGTGACAACTTTTCAGTACCATCCATGTTTGCGCCAACAAGAACAGTAATTCACTCCTTATTTACCTTAGCACCACTGAAATTCTCTCCTTTGAAAGTGTAGGTACGGTCAGGGAGCATATTAGAAAATAAGCCACATTCATCTACATTGAAGATATCCTGTGGTTTATATTTCGACAGTAACCCTGGAAGAATTGTGCTTTTCCAGGCTTCAACTTCCTCCATGTTGACACTCTTGGATTCCCCACTTACTTTTTTTGTAGACAAGCCCACAGTGTTTCTTGAACCTCTCTATCCAGCCATTGGACGGAGTGAACTCTACATTTAGTTTCAGTGCAATTTCTTCAGCCTTCATTCTTAATATTGGGCCATCAACAGGAATGTTAAGGGCACGTTTTTGTCGAAACCATTCCATTAGTACACTCTCAACTTTTTCATATTTCGCAGTTTTGATTTTTTTCTGCCTACCTGCTCAGTGGCACATTGCTGAAGAATGGTCGTTTTACTATAAAAAAAACCTGTATTTAGCTTTGATACTGGAATACCAATCTGAGCCGCAATTTGAGTGCGTGGAACATTGGGGTTACTTTCGATTTTGTGTATTATGTCAAAATTTTTGCTCCAAAGAAAGGGGCTTTTGTTTTATTTTCGGCTTTGACGTGGATGGGTCTGACATGATATGTTTTGTAACAGTGCCACAAAGATTTAAATATTACGCAAAAACTTACGAAAATTCGCAAAACATTGTTATGCCAAACAATCGAAATATATCTGAAATAACCATAAAACTTATTTTTTCCCTCAAATTTATTGCAAAAGATAATTCTGTGTAAAAACAGACACCGCTTTGAAAAATAACCTCACTTTTTTTCTCTCTCCAAAATAACTGTTTTCAACTGTTTTGATGTTACAATTAGTTGCAAACAATTTAAGTCTTTGATACATCTATATACATATTTTACGTGCTAGAAATTAAATTTTGGTAATTTGGAAACTATAGTTTATGGTTTAAACTTATTTTTTTTTATAGTTAACATAGTAAAAACATTTTACGAAGCTGTTAGAACGGCAGCATTTCGTACGGAAGTTAAGTTGGTACCACAACCAAAATGGCAGAGGCTAATGTTTGTAACGAAATCTCAACACCTACATCTTAATATTTACGGGCTAACGTACGATCCTTCCTGGTTCCTTGCCGAAAATTTTTAGAGAAATAGAGGTGTCGTCGTCCCGCTAGCCCTCCCTCGTAGTTCGACGCCCGGCTGCTCAGTTGTCCTGGGTAGAGTGGGGTTTGGCTAGTGTGGCCAAGGAGGGTCAATCTAAGACATATAATTATCCACCACCAGTCTGTGACGAACACCCGGTTTATTAACACAGGACCCTGTACATGGGGCTGTCCCAGCCCCGCCTGCGACAGTCTAGTTTCACGCACGGCGACACGAGGGTTCTTCTCCTGACCGGATACTCGGCGTTACTTTCAGGATAGTCTGCACCGTATTATATACGCGTTTAGGCCTGTGTTACGTTGGGGGGTCCCTGTGCGCAATAAATGTCATAACACCCCTCTGGTCTCAATGACTCTACGTCGCGTGTCCCGGCAATGTTCAGAGATGCGGCACGACACGCACGATAGATTGCAAGCCACTATGTACAAAAGCGGATACCCCAACCCGATACGTCCATACACACACTGGACAAGCCTCGCGCTACTGGTGCCTTCTAGCACTATGTCCTATAGTTCGGAGACACCCGGAAATGTGGCACAACACTGACACACTAAGCTACAAGCTATTATATACAGACCTAAATGCCCCGCAAGATACTATGTACAAGGCAAATGCTCCTAGTCCTCGCCGCATGAATATGAACAAATTGAGACTCGTGTACTGACTCTAAGCTCCCGCTATGCCCGCGTCGCGACGCCGACGTCCACTTACTGCTGGTTGGTTCAATGCTCAGCGACCGTCTCGAGGCACGACTCCTCTCATCACACGACCGCTTCTTGTGCCCGCCCGGCGACGACTAACTCCCCTCCGCACTCCGGCGTGGCGCGTGGTGGTTCATCCTTCCCCCTCCCTGCGTCCCGTGCCGACCCTGACTTGTCGCAGACGGGTGTGACGTAGTCGCCCAGTGAACAATGATAAAAACAAAACATAAACACTTCAAACAGTAAAATTAAATAAGTACAATAAAATAAGGTTATTAAAGAATATTTACAAGATTTGTCCTGCTGTAAATACAGCGTCCATTCTTTCCAAAGAAAGTTCGTCTTTCACCTTTGGTTCTCCTGGCACGCGAATCTCCCTCGCACTCCTGCCCTAGCCGCACCGCACTACACTGTTTGGCGCACTCACGACACAGGGCAGAAGGCGGCGTGGCATAACGGGCTGTGAGAGCTGGGTAGACACTTGGGTCGACGTCAGAGGTATTTACTCATTTAAACTCCGTAACAGTTCCTAACTTAATTGGTGTGAAATTAGTTAGGTACGTACTAGGCCCGCGAATAACAAAACAAACTATTTTTACAGTGGTTCGCCAAATGTAATTTAATTTTGTTTTTACTGAAATGTAAAATACATAATAAATTCTAACTTATTTTTAAATTTGTATGTGTGTAGTGGTATAACAAAATTTCAACGCTGACGGTCTTATTTTGCTACATTAACAACCGTTTGAGAAATAAATGATGGGCGCTTATGTGCACTACATGCAATGATAATAGTACAACTTAACCTTGGCGACGGTAAAGTTACATTCAGGCAAGTGTTGGGGAAAGATTTTTTTTTAGAAAAATTGAATCAGTGTGTGTTCTTTAGTGCTTATTAATGGGAAAATCGAAAAACCTAAAAACATATTAAAAGAGCTATTTTAAGGTAAAGTGTATGAGAAAATTTTGGTTCTTTATTATCCTGACGTTTTAGGCGGGGAAACGTGTTAAGCCGTGACGTCTTATACGGGTTTTACTGTACCTACTTTGTCCCCATAGTCACTTACGGAGCAGAGACTTGAACTGTAGATAAGAGAGATGCTGGGAAGATCAGAGCAATAGGAATGAAGTTTATGAGGAGTATGTTGGCATTTACGAGGAGGAAAAAAATCAGGAACGAGATTGTACAAGCAAGAGCAGAAGTACAAGACTTGAATGAGATCATGGAAAAAGCGAGAATGAGATGGTATGGACATGTGAAGAGAATGGGAAAAGAGAGTCTGCCTAGGAAAATGATGGAGTTAAAGTACACAGGAAAAATACTGCAAGGAAGACCAAGGAGGAGATGGTGTACACAAACGTGTTTTCGAATAAATTAATTTTCCTTTTAATACGGACTAAGTATCAATAAAGGAATTAATTGCCTTGGGCGCCAGAAGAGTAGAACATGTGGAAAAAAATAAAGATTCTTGAACAAAAATTATAATAGTACTTATTTTATTAAATTACACATCTCAGAAAGAAAAACCTCGAGTCATAATTAAACAAAAACCAATATGAGATATCTAGGTTTTGCCCAGTCTATGGTATTTCTTGTGTAATGTTTGAATGTTAAACAAAAAAATATATATTAAAACAATAAAATGTAATAGATTCCTTTAAAGTGTTCGAAACGTAAAAGTTTTGGGGTTTTGCTCCGGTTTGCTCAGGCACAAGAGTCCTTGCTTCAAGACCTCTAGATCTGTGTGTAACTATTATGAAGTATTTTGAATTAATTTATTGTTTTCTGCCAAAATGTCACTGTTTATTTAGGTTATCATGAAATTAAGAATGGACCGAACAATGTTTATTAATATCTGGGGGATATTAGCGGTAAAATCGCGTTGGCGTCACTACACGATACTAACGCCGGCCATACCTGATGGCTAACAATTAATTACCGTCTCAATATCTGCCGTAACTCACGGAAAATAAATGCCTGAGATTTGCATTCAATGTCAGGGCTGCTCCGACAATTTCTCTTGCAGAAGACGTACTTCTTATGATGAAAACACTGAAAATTAACTCGCCATATGTTAAAATTCCCTGAGGGAATTAACTCCACGATACACTGAATGGTGTCATTTTTCACTCTCTTTTCTTCTCTCTTGACTAAATATCATTGTTGTAGCGTGTACTTTGAGGCGACACCTTTCTGTAGGTGTACTGACACACTTCTGCTCCCTCATGGTTCTGCCAGTAAGGTGAGGTGGTGCTCGGTCTGCCTCCTCTGTTCTCGACGCGACGCGATCCAACTTTTCGAGCTTGTCATAATTCAATAGTCTGTCATGAAACTCTGTGACATCTTTGTAATGTAACCCAGACAACTGCTTCTGGTAGTTTAATGGCAGCTGTGTTAGCATTGCGGCCACAAACTCCTCATCTGTCATTGGGAGGTCCAGATATCTCGTTTTGTCATACATTGCAGACAAGTGGGCTTCAAGAGATGTGCTCTTTCGCGGGTCATATTTTTCTGCATGTAGTTGTGCTCTTAGGTTGCTCTGTATTCGAATGCTCCAATACTGTTGTTTGAACAACTTGCGGAACTGGCCAAAGATGTGGGTGGTAGTACTTATTAATTCCCACCAATAAAATGCCTGTCCCTTAAGAGCATTATTGAGGCATTTCAAAATCTCTACATCTGTCATGTTAAACATGGCAGCATATTCCTCAAACTTCCTAAGGAATCGCATGGGACTCTAGTTTGCTCGGCCGGAGAAAGTGGGCATAACTTCCGCCCAGAGTTTTGCTGGGTGATGCATAAGGGCCACAGGGTCCAGATTGCGCTCGGTGCTCTGTGTGTGACGTCGGCTCAGCTGTTGCCCTTGTATCTGCGGTAGACCTGTGTAGTGGCTCGGCGGCGGGAGGGCCATACCTGCACTCAGGTGTGGAGCACAGCTGTCTACCGGCAGTGGCGCGCGGCGCCTCGGGTACATCTCGTCTGGCACTACCAGCTGTTTCAGATGTTTGGCTGTAGTTCACAGACAGATTTTCGAATCGATCACGTAGGGTAGCGGTCGCCATCTCCACGTCGCCTAGCCTGACCTCGAGTCGACGGTTCTGACCATGCAACTCATCTTTCATAGTCGCCTGGCTGCGTTGGCAGAACTTTCGCAGACCATGTTGCTCCAATGCTACAGTCTCGTGAATTGATAGCATCCGGGTTTCTAACTCCTCTACTCGCTCATTTGTCTGTACTATCTTTTCCACGACCTGCTCGATTTCCTTCTGCTGCTGTGCAAGCTTCACCTCAATACTGCGCTCCAGGCCTTGCAGACTGGAGCAAGTTAGACCTAATGTAGATTCCATCTGGCTTGTCTGCCTGGACAGTTGTTCCGTGTGTTCTGCCTGTTTGGACAGTTGTGACATTACTCTAGCTTCAGTTTGTTCTGCCTGCCTGGACAGTTGTTTTGCCTGTTTGGACAGTCATTCCGTGTGTTCTGCCTGTTTGGACAGTTGTTAGAACATTTTTTTGTAATATCTGGGTTAGGTCATGACTAGATGTGGCTGCATCCGGTGTAGGGGTTTCCCTTTGTGTCGTTGTCGTGTCCTTTTCTTGTGTCATCCCCCCTGTTGGGATAGTCGACATTGGCCGCCCTAACCTTTCACTAGACAGTGTGTGTAAGTGTGTAGGCATATTCGCCTCTACTCTTTCGGGTGAACTACAGTCTTCCATGGCTGTGAGTTGTCACTACTCGAGCTGTGTGTAGTGGGGCATTCTTCACATACACTATTCGCTCGGCTCCATAGGTTATATGACTGATGAGCCATCTCACAAAAAGTTTGTTACCTCTTATATACCAATAAAATAAATTAATATATACAACCACAGTTCAACACAAAAAATGTTTAGACTTCACTCAATCAAGCAGATTAAATCTAAACAATCGGCCTACACATTGGGTTGCCACCTTTCTGTGCTGGTGTGTCCAGGCCTCCTACTTTGAGGCGACACCTTTCTGTAGGTGTACTGGCACACTACTGCTCCCTAGACTATGTGCAGTATAAGTATTCCTTTCTGTTTATGTACAGTTCTCTCCTCTACCCTTACTCTTATTAAACCCTGTGAGACTTTACCCGTGTATTGATACTCTTCCTCTCTCCTATACGTATATAAGTTAAATTGATTAATTTGTTTGGGTGCCACTTTTATATATGTATTCACCTTGTTAGCAGAAAACAAATGAAGACAAATAAATAAAAGAAATATTACTCTAAATCTAATATTCAGGTTGGCTGAAAGACAAGGGTAATAGGTTTACTAAACACACACAAGATTTAATAATTATACAATAAAATATAGTTAACTGATAGTATTTAATAAAATGATAATGTTGAAAATTCTGGTTTGGCAAGTGGAATAAAATTATGTATTCAAAACAAACAGGAATCAAGGTTGCACACATGGTCTCTAGCAAGATTTCATATAATTCAGTTTATAATGTCCATTGTTCTCATACTCGTAGATTGTAAAAGAATTGATAAAAATTATTGTTTTATGACTACGAATATTTAATTCAGAAACAAAAAATATATTTATACCTCGGCTTAGCTTTACTGTGGGGTCGGTAGAAAAATAAGAGATTACGTTCTCGTTTTACGTCTGGGGTATGAACTGTGACGTGTATAAGTAACGATTAATTAAATTGTAATGTATGTCTTTGAATGACATTAATTAGTTCTCAATATTCGCAATGTTTTCATTTGTAGATAGAATAGGACATTTAGCTTAGCATATTGTCTCTTACGGCGGGAATTGGGATCAGTTTTTACTCACGTCATATATGCACTCCAAATTACATATCTTTCCAGATATGCCCTTTCAGTAACACATATAATTATTACTACGTCGATTTAAAATATCCTTACACTCGGATAAAATATTTTAGCTCGACGATTGATGAATATCAAAGGGATTAATCCCCTGGCGATTTCAATACCGCCGCCACAATTACATAGCTCTTTTTTAGAGCTGTAGCAAACCGTATGTATTCGTTACTGAGTAACGGGTGCGGCATCTAGTAACGAGTAACGAAACGTTACACACGAATGCATTTCGTTACTCGCATCTTTCGTATGTTTCACGCATGCGCGCGCGTATTCGTTACAAAGAACGATGTTGGTTTATTAATAAAAGTATGATTTGGAAATTCGTCGTCCAAGTTTTTTACTGTTTATTAAAGGTACGGTATTGTGTGTGTAGACAAAGGTTTAGATTCGAACAGAAACAACGTAAGAAAGTATTTTTTACAAATTATAAATATGTATGTTTTTGTTTTTTATAATCGCGTATTTTCACGTTTTATGTTCTTATCTTAAAAGATATATTATAATAAAGCCGCTCTAATGAGAGTTACTTGTTTCTTGGTTAACAAAAGCTGTTAATTATCAAATATTTTTAATTGTTTATATTCGATTTATTTTTATTTACGCGACGTCATACTGTACGCGTACGAAATACGACTCGATTCGATGCTGTTACATAACATAGCATGTGCCATGTCATGCGGTATCAGAAGTAACGAGTAACGATACGAAAGTAACGAGTACTAATTGTTATAGTAACGAATACATACGGGTACACATGTTTTCGTTACTTTTACACCTCTACTCTTTTTTCATTAGGAAGTTCTAAAAACTATTAACTTTTGTAACTCGGCCTCCCATTGGCCGGAACCATAAAACTGTTAACGGAAATTTACACATTAAAACAATTACCGACCTTCAACAATACGTCAGGAGACACCAAAATTCGTGAAAGTTAAAATAATAATTTCCAACAATGAACACACTGTTATATAAATTACGTGGAAAAAGTTTATTGTGCCGTTAAAGTCAATTGTGCCCCAGAGGAGTCTAGTCTATTGATGTTCAAATGTCAGTTCGTGCTACGCTGTAGAGTGTAGCACACATAGATACGCCAAAATATAAATATAGAGCGTTCAAAACGGGGAAATAAACCAATAACACTAAATATAATAAAAATGTTATTTAAAGTATGTAATAATAATTCACTTTCTGTGCGCGGAATAGTCATATAACAGCACATTGTTAATTAAAACCGACCACCACGGCCGTGACCCGTACGCGTCTTTTTCATGTAGGCCAATTAAATTTCACTTTAAAACATGCATAGGCATATCGAAACTGTCCCAGAGCCGTGCAAATAATTTACATGAGGCGTCGTCATGACGATGCAGAAAAAACTGCGCGCGCCGCCATGTGATAAACAAAACAAAACAAAAAAACACTACCGAAAAGTCCGGGAAGCGGATTAACCTCGAACGTAAAATAAAAAACAAACAGTTTCAGTCAACCTGCTAATACTGTAGTATTACAATGGGAAGAGCAGATAAATGAGTGCAGGAGAGAGGAGAAGATTGGAGTAAAGTGAATGATGAGGAATGGTGGATGAACAGAGGAAGATGGAGGCATTTTACTTTGCTGTCCCGGCCGCAGGCTGGAAGCAGTTGTTGGCAAGGGCGCCCATATGATAATTTGTAGGGGGGGGCCAGACTTAGGGGTATGAAGTATTTTTAATATTTTGGAAGACTAACTTCGGCCTGTTACTAGCCATAAAATAGTTCCAGTTCTGACCCTGTTAAAATTTTTTGTCCTGTTACTAAAATACTAGACCACATTACTCATTCGCCATTAAAAAAACTTTATTGGCTACTTTATTAATTAAATAATAACTGTTTTATTGTAACAAGTGAATTTTTAGCAACACAAATGCAGGAATACAGTCCTTATATTTTTGCAGCGTCTCGGGAACACGGATATCATTGCTCTCTTTACCCCTAAATAAATGTCGCGTACAAATTAAATATATCATGGAGCTTTGTTTTTTTCCAAACATTCCGTATTCGTCCAGACGTCATACCATACTCTGGCTTCTGCTTCCAAGTTGTCGATTTGATAAAACTTTTGCAAACTTTTTATGTCTCTCATTAAATCTTCTTTCGTCTCCTTTTTCATCAAATGTGGTTGAAGAATTCCACCTTTGAGAGGGAATGCCTTTATCTCTTTCAAATCTTGTAGTAAGTGACATAATTATAGAATCCATATACGGATTGTAAATTGCAACTTTGAAATAGTCTTCAGGTGATGAGCACTGGACATTCACGTTACATCTGTGGGTCTGCCTTCCAGACAATATTGGGATTTTTATATCTATGTCAAGCTCATACAGTCTTCTTTTACTGCCTCGAAAATGGTTTTGAATTCGTCATTGCTTTCTCTCTGCTTTTGAAATTTTTCTAGAAGGTCAGTATTGATGTATCTGTCACCACACAAAAGTTAACATGATGCAATGCGTGGTGCAGCTGTGGTTAGTCGCTGTGAGGTCACTTTATATCACTCGTGCAATGAGGCAAGTTATGGAATGTTAAAAAAATAATAAATAAGGGGAACGCAGGGGAGGGCAGAGGGCAGACGGCAGTCATTGTTTTTACTATTTAATATGATATATATTCCGTTCAATAAATTATAACATGTATCTTCAGGGGGTGGGGTGTTTAAAATTTTATGAAGATAACGTTTTTACGAATGCAATCCAAGCGACGTAAAATCGGGATTCCAGTGTGAATTGCTTCCGAGTCTACTGAAGGTAGCGGAATCCTTATCCTTTTAAACACTTTTGAAGGAAAAAAAAAGTTTTCCTCTAAGTTCAAAATTCCAACATAAATTTTACGTTGTAGACTTTTCTGAACAATAATTCTTATTTGAGTAACTTCAATGGTGTAAGCTTACCTTAAAAATTATTGTGAATATTCTGAGTGGATGTGACGAATGAGGAAAACTAAGAAGTACTACATAATAACAAAAGTTTTTTTCTTTACACTTTTCACTGATTTATTTACACTTAAGTTATTTATACTGACTGAATACACTAAACTAAATCTAGACCAGATGCATAAACCTGTAGATCTAAAGACTATTGAAAAATCTCTGTTTTGAGATGTTATTTGTGAACATACACATTATTATGACGAAAAAGTAGCAAAACATTTCGTCGTCTGCAAGCACATGTCAATTGTCGCGTCGTCTAACTCTGGTCTAAATCTGTTGTGTTGTGTTATCGCGTGAGCTTGGGCAGGATTACGAAGGGGAATGACTCGCCACGGGCGTTGAGCTTGCCCGCATTTTCTCCCTGTACACAACACCTTATATCGCAGCAGCAGAACTAATGCTTGAACTAACATAAAAAATGAATTAGACATGTAAAAGACGATATAAAATAATAGATTCGTGTTGAACCACTTCTACATAATACCGAATTGAAATAATTTTCTTTAAAGTAAAACACCTGACTACACTATATATTTTTTCCTTCCTGAAAGCTAGGGGGGGGCCACGGCCCCCCCCTGCCCCCGGGTATGGGCGCCCTTGGTTGTTGGTGATGATTATTTCACTTACAATAGTTTTCTGGTCATTGCATGCACTTAGGGTTAGACTGTGAAGTGAAATGACTTGTCGGTTACCCTATGCCCAAAACACTCGGACTGCAGATTATTGCATCCCCCCCTGCGAATCCTACAGATTGGGCCCCGGACACTGTAATTAGAAAAATTGCAACTTCTCTCTCATTTTTTGCAGTCAAAATTTTCAGTTTCAAACATAAAATATTTTAGCTTTTGTTATATGAACCAGCTGTTTGCCTGAATCTAGGATTAACTAATTTAAAATGAAGCGAACCTAAATTAATTAACTGCCCTTATGATGTTATTGTATTTGCAATGTAGTTAACCTAATCTAACATAATGATGTCCTTCTCCCTTATGCCAACGGTAGACTGTGCTGGTGGTGTTGTTAGGGCGCCAACTATCTTTACTTATGGCCCTGCGAACTAGTACACTGGCTGAGCAGAGATGTTACCTCCGGGCGTGACATCGCCACGTGGCCAGCAGACGATGAACTAACAGAGGTTGATGTTGTACCTCCTGTAGCAGCTAAGCCCGGTCCCCACCCCATCATAACAAGTTCCCGCTGGCACAACACACCCCTCGCACCCCTCGCACACGTCAAGGGTGTAACTGTGCAGTCGGGACAAAACCAGATAAGTGTTGTCGCTGTCTCCCCTGCAGAGAGTGATCAGGAATAATTATCGGTTAATTTTATGGCAAGAAGCAAGCAGAAGCCATTTTTACTCAAGTGCCTGACCAAATTATTTATTTTATTAAGCCTTAGGTTAATTCCTTTTCACTCCAATAATTTGTTGAATGATATTTAAATGTATTTTGTATCTAAGTACAGTATGGAAAACGGTTTACCATTTTTTTCTTTCACTTTGCCGTCGTCCGGGGTCTCGGGCTCGAGTCCCGGTGTGGCTCCTAATGGGAAAAGGCGGTTCTTGATCTGTGTTGTCCGGGTGGGCGCCAGACTAGCTCGTTTCTAGTCGTGAATTTGGGGTCGTGGATGTATGTGCCCCTGCGTGGCCCACTAGGGCCGGCGGCGGTGTTGCGTGAGATGATTTTAAATAAGAGACGTGGAGTTGAGGTGGCGGTGTCGTACCTTTTATTCAGAGGAGCGAGTCGTACACGATACAACACTCTACAGAGGTCCCCGGGGGGTTTTACTTGTTATTCCGTGGCGCCGTATTGTTTGTGTTCCGCGTTACGTGGCCTCGGATGCTGTTATGTCTCAGACGTCTCACTGGGTACGCAGGTAACGTAATTTCGTAACACAAAGGCGGGACACAAAATACACTGAATTAAGGGGGCGCGTACAGGTTACGTGGCACTCGTTACTCGGGTAACGTAAGTTAGCAATACAAAACACGGGATACAAAAATACACTGGATTAAGGGGGCGCGCACAAGTTACGTGGCACTCGTTACTCGGGTAACGTAAGTTAGCAGTACAAAATACGGGATACAAAAATACACTGAATTAAGGGGCGGGCGATTGGAGACGGCCAATCCCATATGCAAATGTCTCGGCGCGGGTGTTGTGCCCACTGTGGTGAAACACGCACCGCAATTAAGTTTGTCCAAGTTCCCTTGCGGGTTTGTGGTCAGCGCCGTGCGCGTGACCTTAAACAAAGTTCTGTACGTTGCGGGAGACGGCCCGTGCCGTATGCTGAAGAGCAGCCCCGCTGACCAAGTGTGGTGCGGGGTGTCCTTAAGTTGATGCGGCCGGATTAGGTCCGGGACCGAAAAAAGGGACCGGGTACTCACGGAGAGGTTAAGTAATAAAAGGGGTTTGGTTAATTAGTGACTATATTTACCGGACGTTACTTTCAATGTAGACAAAGGATGTTGCCTCTCCGTGGGACGTAGGTCCGCCCCGGCCCGTGAGCTGCGTTGAACTCCCGAACTGGCATGGCGTCCGAGGGAGGCTCGGCCTCTCTCGCGCCAGGCGTGACCTCATTACGCTAGACTCCAAACGGGTGTGTCTGGAAGAGATTTTATTGTCGCTAAAATCCTCATTTAATGTTTCAGGAGGAATGGGTACGGTTCTTCTCTTGTCTACTCAGGTTTCCGCGGCTTTGTCTTTAATTGCTGTTCGGGTCGCCTGACTCGGGTGGGCCATGGCCAGGGGTGTGTTCCGTTAGCGGGAGCGTATACTGGCGGGTGCAGGTCGGGCTCTGGGGTGGTCGTCGGCCAGACGACGTCAACTTTTTGGCATGACATGATGCTGCCATCCTCCCTTCTGGCAGTCTTGAGCAGACCACGATCCAGGGTGGATGTGCTGTCTCGTGGGGAGCCTACATCTTTGTGTTACTGATACGTAACTCTAGTAACTATAATTTATCAACCTATTCCTTTTTCTTTTTAGCTCCCCACGCGTCCCTGGGTCACTTTGCCGTGCCGGGCCTATCCCGCCTGCCTTAAAGTTATCCTCACCACGTGACCCATCCTCCGCGGGGTTAGACACTATACAGGATTGGCCGAATCCAGCTTGCAGTATTTATATTAAATGGCCGTGCATACGCCTGTCGGCCTCAACGTAACTATTTGTGCTAAGCAATGTAGAGTCATTGCTCGTGCTGTAGAGCCCTGCCACATGTTTTTCCAGTTTTAAGAAACTTACAGGAGTGGCTGCTTCCAATCACAAAACCCCCCTAATAGACTGCTTCTAGGGAAATATAATAAAGTAACGTAGAGTGTAATGTGTCAAATGTTCATGATATGTGCTGCAAATGCCTATAATTATTTTCAGGTTTTGCTTATAGCCTCTTAGCCAGGAATTGGCATACTAAACTGACAAGAGAGTGCACACCTCCCAGCTAGCCAGTTGCTCCACACAGAAAATCAGCGCCTATGAACCTAGTGAGCCACATAGGGCAGACAACCCATGCAACGACTTTTGGTTGGACAACTCGAGCTAACCTGGTGCCTTCCCGGACCATTAATACCTACAATCTCACGCCATCCCTCACTAGGTTCGCCCCGGGTTTCAAACCAGAGGCTGCGGGTGATGGCAAGGTAACCCCAGCTGTTGTAGCCAACAGGGGCACTATGCTTTTTTTTTATTGCTTACGTGAAACCAAAGGTAACAAATCTGATAAGACTTTTTATTGATCACTGTCACCATATACATGGTGCTACTGCTAATATGGCTTGTGTTATTTCCGAGTCAAAACTTGACATGACACAAGATGCAGTCATGTGGTTGTGACAGCAAATGTACTTATACTGTGAAGGAACTATGGGCCGTCTGGCCTTTGGCTGAACTTATGATGGGCAGTAGTTACATACTACAGTGCTGCATTGAATTTGAAAAATGGAGACACTTATTACATGATGAATCAACATTCTAAAGTGTTAGGTACATTTTGCTGACATGTACCGTGGCCAACCCCAATGGTCACTTGCCCAGTGCAAAGACATATTCCCTAAATCACTGTGTGGTGAAATTACAAAGAAACCACTTAACTCGTGGGGAAAACATGTGTTAAACAGTACACTGACTGAATAATTCCGCCACCTCCTTTGCTGGCGACATTAGGGATGGGCAGTACGGTTCATTCCAGTGAGTGGTTCGGAACCAATTCGTTCTTCAAAGTGAACCAGTTCTTTTAATGGTTCAGTGGTTTATTAGAAAAGTCTCGTACAACTCAAAGGAATCGCTCTTTTTCTCTTGATATTCGGCTTCGGCACTCGCCTCACCGAGTCGGTTCTTACTCATGCTCAACGCTCAAGCCTTTATTTTCTCATCTTCCTCTGTACTGTACTGACTCATCGATTCAGAAAACAATATATAATAACTTGGTTTGTTAAATTACGAGTAATACATTGCAGTTTGACGCCACTCCCGCTGCCTGTTTAAGTGTTTAATTAAATATTAGCGTTGGAAAGGATCTCAGGGGTTTTAACGGGGGTTCGGCCTCGTGGCTGCAGGCAGGAGCGCGTCGTGGTTCGGAACCTACCTGGGCTGTTCAGGCCACCCAGGACGCCTTGTAAATGATTGGTAAACGAGTTACAGGACACTGCACTTTATTCAGTATTGATACACTTATTGGTCCCGGTACTGGCCGCGTCTGTTGTCGGACCGCTGTGACACGCGTAACTCTGAACGTAAATGACCAGGATAGGTTGCAAAGTAATATCACAAGCTGAAACGGTGAGTACACGTCCCTATGAAGGATTTGGCGGATAGTCGCGGAACTTATGTTGCTACGGCTTAGGCTGACACGGAAACACGAAGAGAAATCCCTATGTTCAGGATTGTTTGCAATCTAGCCTGCGACGAAATATTAATGTCTCTAAAATTACGTAGGTACGCCAGCTGGAGACGTTCACGTTAACGTCTCTTGAAATTGAAAGTTATTCAGTTAAATCACATGTTACAAATTACACATTTAAGATGGTGAAAATTAAAAGGCGAAAGTTAGTCAGTAGCTTTCAACACTCGTTACAACGAGCCTACGGTAATAACAATTAGCTGGCTGTGAAGCCGAAACTGCGTACCACTATACGCTGTCCTTAAAATTGACATGGAATTACGAATAAATATGAGAAAACTCCCTGTCGGGATAAAAATTAATAAGTTACGAGTCGCACGAAATATCGTGCGACTGGGGTGGGGTCGGCGCCGAGCTAGTTAAAGGATTTTAAAAGACTTACACTATTGCTGATATGGAGATGAAGCGCGAAAGTTGATGGCCCGACGTTCGCGGAGCGCCCGACCCCTTCGAGCTCCCGACGGTAACTGAGTTCGAGACCGCCCTGCGGCCTCGCGCCTAAACGCGTGGAGCGCGGGAAAACAGATCCGGCCAGTTTTGGACTTAAAAGACAAGTTACACAATATATGCTTATAAGACAATTAGACATAATTTCCCTTACATGAATCTTCTTTTAAATTGTTATTAATTTAGTTGTTTTAATTTGACAGAATAATTATATAATTAATAAGGCGCATTGCCACACCCGGCCGGGCGCTGACGTCGCTTTGGTGTTCGTCGCGGCGCACTTTCACACACTCGGCGGACATCACGCTCGGGCGTGTTCGGCGCACTTAAGAGTAAGTGTTGTTGTGGCATAACGGCCTGTGCGAACCAGAGGGAGCACCGGCGGTCGGCGTCAAGTTATAAAAACGAACAATATTACTGAAATTCGCATTTGCAAGAAATCAATTTGGCAATATTCATTAATTGAAACGAATTACCATAACAGTAAAATTTATAAAAATTATTTTAATGTATAAGTATGTACTTACCCAGAGGAAAGTGTATTAATTATACATTACTTTGATCTGTAACAATGCAGACATGCTATGTTATGTTGCAGCAACGAATCGAGTCGTATTGCGTACTTGTACAGTATGATGTCACGTACCTAAATAATAATAAATAGAATATAAACTATTTATAATATTTGATAATTAACAGTTTTTGTTAACCAAGAAACAATTAAATCTCATTAGAGCGTCTTTATTATATTATCTCTTTTAAGATAAGAACAAAAAACGTGAAAATACGCGATAATAAAAAACAAAAATATACTTATTTCTAATTTGTAAAAAATTCTTTCTTACGTTGTTTCTGTTCCAATCTCAAACTTTGTCTACACACACAATACCTTTAATAAACAATAAAAAACTTGGACCACAAATTTCCAAATTATACCTACTTTACTTAATAAACAAACATCGTTCTTTGTAACGTAAAGTAATTGAATATGCGCGCGCATGCGTAAAACATACGAAAAATGCGAGTAACGAAATGCATCTGTGTGTAACGTTTCGTTACTCGAAACTAGATGGCGCACCCATCGAAGTGTAAGCGGAAATCTGGGGGAAACAGAGATAGAGAGAGAGAGAGAGCTAAAAACAGTGAAACAATATCCTGGCGACCTGGCTGATAGCGGGTTATTTGATGTGGCGTCGAGGAGGGGGGGGGGGAGTTGTCCACGAGCAAAGAATCGTGGAGAGCGAATCAGCGTCCAGCGATGACAAGAAGAAAGAAGGATGAACCAAGAACCAAGAACCACGAGTCCGCGCCGGACGCGATAGCCGAGAGTTGTGGAGGAGAAGCAACAAAGAACAACTAGCGAACCTCTCCTTCAGTGTTCTTCCCACTGTCCGCGATTTCTGAGCTGGTGAACCACAGTTTTTTTTCTGGGAACTAGTTCCTGAGTGTTCTTGGACACGAACCGTTTCATTTGAGTGGTTCGTGAACCATCGGCCCATCTCTAGGCGACATCACAATTCCGATGGAGATTTAAGAGTTTGTTGTGCTTTGAAATTTTGATTTGTTCAAAATGAAGGCTCTGTTGTGGTTCTGAAATACTTTAAAAATCGTGTTGAATGATTGGTAAATTAGGTTGGCTTAAGAATATGTCCAATTTACTGCACGATGGCATTCCAACCCTTAAAAATCGTGTGTTCGTAGAAATAGCAGGTACCTAATAGAAGTACAATTTAAATTCTAAGAATATTAGATTTGTTTCTGTGATTGGCAATGTCAGATTCATAAATATTAACAAAAATTATTACAATTGTTCGCTACTTAACATTTGATCTTGACGCCACTCCCGCTGCCTGATTATGTTTAGAATAAATATGTTAGTTTAAACTACCTTGGCTGTTCAGGCCACCCAGGACGCCTTGAAATAAAATAAAACTGACTTAAAAGACACGACACTTTATTACGGTTTGATACACTTGCTGGTCCAACCCTGGCCGAGTCTGTTGTCAGACCGTCTCTACACTGTCGGTTTAACACACCGATGTTGTGCGCGAACAGGTTAGGCGGCAAACGCATGTAGAAGTTCTATCATGAGGCCAGTACTGACAAAACTAAGGCTGCTGCGAACCACTGCAGCACTAAAAAGTTGCAACTAAATTTATATTGGGACTGAATTTGAAAATGAAATGGCAAAAGTACATGATCAACAGTTCTTAAACAGAAATGCAACTACATCTATTAATAAGTCAAAATTCGTGATGGATTGCAAATACGTTTAGATGTACGTGAAAAATATACTGCGAGGTGTGACTGTTACTGATGACTGCCATGATGCGGCTGGATTATGAACACAAAACACAAATTAAATATAATAATGTTAAATAAACTATGAACCTAGAAAAGCCTATCTTGATAATAAACGCTAAAACATGAAAGTTACTGTAGATCGTCGTGACGCGGCTGGATTGCGAATAGTACAAAAGTCATTAGTACTTAGGATGCTCTTACACAATGTCGCCTATATGCTGGTTTTGGCGCGATGATGTCTGCGCGATGGGTGCGCAACAACCGTCCCTGATGAGCGCCGGAAGGCAACTGGCTAAAAAGCGCGGCGCGAACCTCCGCCAGAACACGTGGGGCATGGGAAAACAGCCACATCCAGTTATAAATTTGTTGTTAATTTGAGATATACAATAATTATTCTGCAATGGTGTACAATTCTTATATTACTTTATTATCTCTAAAATTATTATTATCTCGATGGGGGGCATTTGACTTCGAATCTCCTATAATAGTAAAGCCTGTTTTCCACTCCGCCAGTACCAGTCCTCGCTGGCGGAACACACCCTTGCATCACGTCCTCATGAGTCAAGTTAGTAATTGTGTATGCAACTAAGTAAGTGCTTCATGCTGTGTGTTAGGCACCTGTATGAGTACCAGTGTATTTAATTCTCGTAAAAATTTGTGAAAAGTCATAATATTTACACAATAAAGTGCATCTTAAGTATGTGTGGGACTCCTTTTGAGTACCTGGTTTGACGAATGCCTTAATATCTTTTGCGGCCCCATGCCTGATTTAATGTGTATGTATTTAATAATATATAAATAGTCTGGCTCCATTTAGTAGCCTACAAGCGACGAACAGTTTGGTTTGACAGGTGATTTTCAAATTAAAACATTACCATGTAGATAATATGCCTTCTGTCAGTCGTTTTCCATGCAGGTAATTTAACTAAGTAAATTGTAAGATGTTTAGATGTTAAATTTTAGTGCTTTATTATGTGGCACACAAGGGCGCTGTTCCTCTTCCCTCTTGCTGATCACCACTGGTGACAGTCTTTAGTAGTTGGCGTTTGAAGGCGGATGTGACGACTGTTACATGTGGAAACTGTAATGCTACAAAACTGAGTTCTCCATGCTGGAAATCTTATTAGTAAACCGAAACCTTCGGTTCTTAATTCACCACGAATACCTGGACCACTTTGTGGTGCAGGGTACGATCGTCCTGCCGTAACTTCTTTTTCCCCACATGACTGCACTGTGGTGTTTTAACAAGAGTGCAGTGTTGACTGATTCGTATCGCAATTTTTCTATTGTGGGTCGGCCACCAGAGGGTGTGTTCTAGTAACGGGAAGTGCAACGTGTGTTAACTGTGTTTCCAGTTTAATTTGTAGCATATCGACTCAGGCTTATTACCTGCCCATCGAAACATGTGAATAAAACCACCCCTGCAAAAATGTATGTTTCATTCAGTAGTTCTCCGTCCAACCTACATAGGAATCGACTCCCTATGCAGGGAAGGGAGAGCTTATGGATGTAGTTAGTTAGTAGGGTTTTAACCTGACGTCCGGCCGAAGGCTGCCTTAAGCCCGACCTACAACTGCCAGCATCTGACCCCGCTGATGGAACGCACCCCTAGCCAAAACCAACACGAGTCAGGTAAGCCTCCCAACTCTAAGGTGAACCTGTTACCACGACACTTAACCACCATACCGCTTGACCCCCACACCTAATTATTAGACGCCACTCACCAGTGATTTTTATATAATTTCCGACCGCGTCTGGGGAAAGTGCGATGCCAGAGTGCCCGGGTCACTCCCGCGGGATCGTGTTAATCTTTGAGCGTGAGTGGCCCCTTGTGGCCTTCCGCCTTAATCAAGTGTAGTGTTATGTCTACCAAATTAGGCCTCCATGTTTTTACGCATAAGCAATCACTAGAGTAGTCAACAAGTGACGAACATTCTCTAGCGTGACTTTGGATTTTCAAACATTTTACGTAAAATTTAAGCCGTGCTTACGCATGTCTCACCTGTCCGCCGGCTGCTACGTGACTGCGCTCTCTGTGTCTGTGGTTGCTTCCTTCTCACCTCCCTTGCCCCCAAGGGCGCCCATATGATAATTTGTAGGGGGGGGGGGCAGACTTAGGGGTATGAAGTATTTTTAATATTTTGGAAGACTAACTGCGGCTTGTACTAGCCATAAAATAGTTCCAGTTCTGACCCTGTTAAAATTTTTTGTCGTGTTACTAAAATACAGTACTCATTCGCCATAAAAAAATTTTATTGGCTACTTTATTTATTAAATATTAAATATTTTATTGAAACAAGTGAATTTTTAGCAACACAAATGCAGAAATACAGTCCTTATACTTTTGCAGCGTTTCGGGTAAACGAATATCAAGAATACAGTCCTTCAACTAATTGCTCTCTTTACCCCTAAATAAATGTCGCGTACAAATTAAATTAAAATAATTATAAAGTTTAAAACGTGTTGGTCAAAAGATATAACTTTGGGAGTGTGGTATATTGTGCGCTGCCAGGTTGGCAACGCACGTCCGGACATACAGTTCCGGGATGGAGGCTGGTGATACACGGCCAAACAAAGACTGGTCTGCAGTTTGTACATTGTAATCCCAAGGTTACTACATTGGCGACGAGGATGGGATTAGTTTCTTTGCGTGCATTACGGCTTGTGTAATGTTCAGAAAGAATGTCGGGGTTTAAAGTTGAAAGTTTTACGCCCGGCGAGGACACGTGGGACTCGTATGTCGAAAGGCTGGAACAGCTTTTCATCGCAAACGGCGTGGGAGACAAGCCAGAGGATCAAGTTAAACGACGTGCAATCCTTATTTCGTCTGTAGGGAAACAAACGTATGAAGTGCTACGCAATCTGTGTGAGCCCAAGAAGCCATCGGAGCGCACCTACAGCGAGCTAGTCACTTTGTTGACGAGCCATTTTTCTCCACGGCCGTCTGTGATTGCGGAGCGTCACAACTTCCACAAGTGTGTCCAACAAGAACAGGACACAGTTTCAGATTTTGTGGTGAATTTAAGGAAATTAACGCACTCTTGCAATTTTGGTACCTTCTTAGACGCCGCCTTGCGTGACCAGTTTGTGGTAGGGTTAAGGGACAGAAACATTACCCAGCGGCTTTACCTGGAAACCGATGACCTCACCTTCGAAAAGGCAGTAGGCATAGCAGTTCAGCATGAAGCGGCCGTGGGAAATGCAGGCCTTCGTGTAAATGTGCCGAAAGTTGAAATTTCACACGGCTCGGCGGAACAGACCGAGGGACCAGTAAATGTACACGTGGTGAAAACACGTTCGCGGGAAGATGGCGTCAAAAACCAGGGCGGGCCTGGGTGTTTGTGCTGTGGAAATGTTACTCATTATGTGCGTGACTGCAAGTTCCGTAAGTACAAGTGTAATAATTCTAAACGTATAGGACATCTTAAACGAATGTGTCCGAACTTCATGTCGACTGATACAAAGGACCGGACCCGTCATAATTATGTTGTGCGTGAAGACCCTGATCGCCAAAGTGTACACACGTCTGTGTTCCAGTTGTGTGGGTTGGCAGCCAGGTCACGACCTTGGGTTATGGAGGTGTCGGTGGGGGACGTGGTCCTGGATATGGAAATCGACAGTGGCGCATCCATATCCGCTATTTAAGAAAGGCTGTATAGGATGCAGTTTTCAAAATACCCCTTGTCTCCGACACGGGTTAGTCTCAAGTCTTACACGAACGGTGTAATACACCCATGCGGGACAATTACAGTACTGGTGCAAGTGAAATCGAGCAAGCCCAAGAAGCTAGATTTGTTTGTAGTTCCAAATGGAGGCCCTCCACTTCTTGGCAGGGATTGGTACGATGCTTTAGAGCTGCCAAAACCGAGTCTCAACCATATCAGGGCCACTTCAGATGAGGACAGGTCAATGCTGAGTGTCATTACCAAACAGTACCCTACCTTGTTCGATGACGGTTTGGTTACGTTCATTGGAAGTAAGGTGTCACTGCATGTACGTGAAGGGACAGCACCAGTCTTTTTACCTGCTAGGCCCCTGGCCTTTGTGCTTAAGAGTAAGGTTGATAAAGAGCTAGACAGGCTTCTGGGGTTAGGTGTACTTCATCCAGTGTCATTTAGTGAGTGGGCCACCCCAATCGTTCCCGTTGCAAAACGTGATGGTACGGTCCGTATTTGTGCTGATTTTAAGATCACAGTCAACCCTAACCTCATTGTGGAACATTATCCTTTACCGCGAGTTGATGAGTTGTTTTCCAAGCTGCAAGGGGGGATAGAGTTTTCTCAAATTGATCTTTCCCAGGCATTCCAGCAGTTGCAGGTCGATGAGAAGTCGCAGGAGCTGTGCACTATCAACACGCATAGGGGATTGTTTCGGTTTAGCAGACTCCCTTTTGGAATAGTGTCTTGCCCCACTATTTTTCAACGCACAATGGAGCAAGTCCTACAGGGGTTAGAAGGCGTTGTGTGTTTTCAAGATGACATTTTGGTAACAGGTGCTACCAAGGAAATTCACTGGCGAAATCTTCATGGACTGTTACAACGTCTGCAGGACTCTGGTTTCAAGGTAAATAAAGCGAAATGTGCATTTTTCCGTTCACCAGTCTCTTTTCTGGGGCATAGGGTAGATAAGGAGGGGTTGCATACGAGTAATGACAAAGTCAAAGCAGTAGTAGATGCACCACCACCTCGTAGTGTCAGCCAGTTGAGGGCATGGCTAGGTCTGGTTAATTACTATGCCCGTTTTCTGTCTAACCTAGCCACGGTGTTGGCACCTTTACATGAGCTTTTGAAAAAGGGTCATAAGTGGGTTTGGGCACAAAGCTGTGATTCTGCCTTCAAAGAGTTAAAACAGCTGATTGTCTCCTCACATGTTGTCATACACTACAACCCGGATTTGCCAGTTCGTTTGGCATGCGATGCGTCCCCATATGGTGTGGGAGCAGTCCTAAGCCAAATCCTACCCAGCGGGGAAGAGAAGCCAGTTGCATTTGCTTCTCGCACCTTGTCGTCTGCAGAGAGAGGGTATTCTCAGATAGATAGAGAAGCCTTAGCAATTATATTTGGAGTTAAAAATTTCTTTCAGTACTTGTACGGCCGAAGCTTTACCCTGATTACCGATCATCAACCATTAACACACATTCTAGGTAGGCATTGTGGTATTCCGCAGCTCGCTGCCAATAGGCTGCAGCGTTGGGCAGTGCTTCTTCAGGGTTTCGACTACACAGTTCAGTACGCCAAAGGTGACGCCAATTCGAATGCTGATGGCCTCTCTAGGTTGCCACTTCCAAATGTTGAGCCTTCTTCAACCCAATTTTCATATTTGGATGTTGGAGTGTCAGAGTTTTTGCCAGTGATGCCTCAGGAAATCAGGCGAGAATCTGAAAGGGATGGAGTGTTAGGTAAAGTCATTAGGTGTCTTAGAGATGGTTGGGCCACGCAACTGTCCGACACGCTCAAACCGTTCTATGACAAAAGAAACGAACTTTCACTAGAAGGGGGCTGCGTTTTGTGGGGGCACCGGGTCGTTATTCCCCAAGCCTTGCAGGATCGAGTGTTGCAGGAGTTGCACACCAGTCACTTTGGTATATGCAAAATGAAAGCCTTGGCACGTTCGTATGTATGGTGGCATCGGATAGACAAGGATTTGGAGAGGGTAGTTTCTTCTTGTACCCCATGCTTCCAGAACAAGTCCTTGCCAGACAAGTCAATCCTGCTGCCGTGGGCGTGGCCCGACCGACCTTGGCAAAGAATTCATGTGGATATCGCCGGTCCATTCATGGGAAAGCATTTCCTAGTCCTTGTGGATAGCCATTCAAAATGGCCAGAAATCAGTGTTCTTCCCAGTATTACGTCGAATGCAGTGATAACACAGTTGCGTTGGTGGTTCGCTGTATACGGGTTGCCAGAACAGCTAGTTTCAGATAATGGTGTCCAGTTCTCGTCGGAAGAGTTCAATCGTTTTTGTAAACACAATGCCATAAGGCACACATTTTCTCCTCCGTATCACCCTTCCTCAAACGGTCTGGCGGAAAACATGGTCAGAACCTTTAAAAACAAACTCAAGTCATTGGTTCACTCTAATGTTCCGCTCAACACAGCCTTACCCCGCTTCTTGTTGAGCTACAGAATAACCCCCCATACAGTCACGGGGGAGTCACCTAGCAGTTTAATGTTCGGTAGGGTTGTTCGTAACCGTTTGTCGTTACTAGCCCCGTCTGTAGCCACCACTGTTGCAACTCGCCAAATGGGTTCGGTGGTCTCACGTTCCGCCCTCAGGAACAGAGCTTTTGAGGTGAATGACAGTGTTGGGTTTACCGTTTATGCACGTGGCAAACAGAGTTGGGAGAAGGGGGTGGTCGTTGGCAAGTTGGGTCCACTCACGTACAGTGTGCAAGGGGCCAGCGGAGTCACCCATCGCCGCCACCTAGATCAGCTTCGCCCCCTTCCGCCGTTGTCGCAGATGGAGGCAAACACGGTCAGCAGCAACAACATGCGGGTCAGTGGTAGAGAAACACAGCTGCCACCCTGCCACCAAACGTCCTCAACTTCGGAGCCTACAGGCGGCAGGGCAGCACTGACAGAAAAGGAGCCACAGGAAAACGTGATGGAAAGTGCAGCTGGCAGTGTCCAAAATGAAGAAAGGAGTAGGTGTAGTGATGCGGAAAGCGGGTTTAAGGGGTTTGTGCTAGGGGAAGACAGTGTATTCGTGAGTGGTGATGCCAGTAGTCAACAACGATACCCCAAAAGGAACAGGGTCCCCAAAAAAATGATGAACCTGTGATGTGTGTGAACATACATTTCTAGTAGTACTCTTTGTTCATGTGTCGTTGTTTGTTTGTTCGCTACTATGGGTAGGAGAGGAGTGTGGTATATTGTGCGCTGCCAGGTTGGCAACGCACGTCCGGACATACAGTTCCGGGATGGAGGCTGGTGATACACGGCCAAACAAAGACTGGTCTGCAGTTTGTACATTGTAATCCCAAGGTTACTACAGGGAGAGAAACGATTTAAATATGTTATCACAGTGAGAAAATAGTTGTTTTTAAATGTAACGCCTGAACTACACTTATAATTATAGTCAAAAGTAGTTTCAAACAATTTTTTTTATTATTTTCAACTGTTGTTTACCTTTATCACGGCGATATTGTATCACACAAAATATTCCCTTGTTCACAGTTAAATGAATATTAGTATGTTTCGATATGAATCATAATTGCTTATCATTTAGAATTAGCACAGATGGATTCAGTAGTCGAGGACTATAAGTTTATTTAGTGATAGTAAAGATTCAAATTACAAATGTGAAATCTGTTTACAATATTCAAATAAGATATGTTACTATCAAAAGGAATTGTTTCAAATCATGTAACTTCAAACTCAATTTAATATTATAAGCTCAAATCATGTTATCAATGAGTGCCTTTAAACAGTGCTTACAGCTATTTTTGCTCAATGGTGTCAGCAAATTGGACCACTGGATATGAACTACACTTAAGGGACAAGGTAAATTCTCAAAAGTAAATTGCAAAGTTAAGTTATTAATCAAAAAGCAAACTTATAATTCCACCTGATCAGACACAAAATCAACATTATAGTTAGAACAAATTAAAATTTAGTTCATGCCAAAAATTATTCACAATAAAATTAAATTGAAGATGAACTTCTGGAAAATTAGTCTGATCTCAGATTATATGAAAAGAAAATAATTTACTTGATAATCGTTTGTTCAAGGGACTCTCGAAAATTGTTCAAATGCTATTCAGTACGACGACAACCAACCTCCGTCAGTACATGCGAAAGTATGACGACACAGATGACCTCTGGCTCTGCAACACAGCTGTGCGTGGTCCGGGAACTATGGCTGCTCATTGCCGCTGCATCCTTCCTCGCAGTAGGAAAGGTCTTGTTCGGTACGCACCAATGGTCGACTTCGAAGTTCTGTGTGAAACACGGCGCCCTCAACTGCTTCTATATCGCCACTGCCGGTCAATCGTTGGCCTTCCTTCCTTCCGGCTGGAGCGGATTTGATGTGAACTTGCAGAAATTCTTCTCCTCAGCTCGATTCTCTTCAGTCAAAAATGTTGATCGCTGGCATTATAGCACGTTGAACAGCGTCAGTAATCAGTCTTGCAGGCTGTAAACTTAGTTGACTGGTTTCATTCGTTTCCGTCGTGAAAATTTGATAGTTCGTTTCAAAGCAAGCAATAGATCGTGAATAAACCCTATCGTGGTTGCAGTTTATCGCCTACGATGATTCAAATTTGATGTCACAATAATCTAATTCATTAATACTACTTCTGCCACATTGCTTTATTAGTAAAAACTTGAATGTCAGTCGAAACTATAATAAATCTTGCAAAATTGATATCTCGTGGATAATCAGAAGTAATAACGATGTCTCTACAAAACCGTGGTAGAACGAATACTCCTTCGTTCTAAAGAGTGTACTGTTCCTTTGCTATTTAAACGACTTTCAGATGTCAAAACACAAAACATAAGCTGAATGTCCTAGCTATCGCTATTCGCTGGATATGCTAGCCAATCATTAACTTTCTTACAAGTTCATCTTCTTATAATAATTAAATTTATTGTTTAACACATGAATTACAATTGGTTATTTATAAAATATAAACATTTTATAAAACAAGCAAAATAAAAAAAGAGGAATTTCATATCAGTGTCTAAACACAATCATAGAGGATTAACCTAATTTAAGTTAACAGAATTGTTAAGTAGGAAGATAGTATAAGAATTTAGTTTTCAGTATCTTATGCTTCTATACCTTCATAATTTAATACAGAAAACAAATTAAAACTGCACACATCACACGATTTTTCACTGGTATTGACATAAAAAGCAAATTTTTAAGATAAATTATTATGCATAAGTTTGATTACGGATTTGACTCTAATATTTATCTGAAAAAGCAAACTGTAAATTTCTTTTCTTCTTGCCGAACAAGTCAAGCACTTTGTCCTCGAAACCAGGGATTTTCACTCTTTTCCTGTGGACACTTAGAAGGCACAAGCTGGACAGACGGTACTCGCCAGTAGTACTTCTCAGCCACGTCTTCACTTTACGCAGTGTGCTGAAAGAACACTCTATTGTGCAAGTTGTGGGGGTATGGTTTGGTAGAATATAAGCAGTCTCCTTACTGCTGGGTAAAACATTGTTTCTGAAAGTATATCATGGAGCTTTGTTTTTTCCAAACATTTCTTATTCGTCCAGACGTCATACCATAATATGTCTTCTGCTTCAAAGTTGTCGATTTGATAAAACTTTTGCAAACTTTTTATGTCTCTCGTGAAATCTTCTTTCGTCTCCTTTTTCATCAAATGTGGGTGAAGAATTCCACCTTTAAAAGGTATGCCTTTATTTCTTTCAAATCTTGTAGTAAGTGACATAATTATAGAATCCATGTACGGATTGTAAATTGCAACTTTGAAATAGTCTTCAGGTGATGAGCACTGGACATTCACGTTACATCTGTGGGTCTGCCTTCCAGCCAATATTGGGATTTTTATATATATGTCAAGCTCATTACAATTCTCTTTTACTGCCTCGAAAATGGTTTTGAATTCGTCATTGCTTTCTCTCTGCTTTTGAAAATTTTCTAGCAGTTCTATCTGTCACCACACAAAAGTTAACATGATGCAATGTGTGGTGCAACTGTGGTTAGTCGCTGTGAGGTCACTTTATATCACTCGTGAAATGAGGCAAGTTATGGAATGTTAAAAAAAAAAAAATAATGGGAACGCAGGGGAGGGCAGACGGCAGACGGCAGTCATTGTTTTTACTATTTAATATTATATATATTCCGTTCAATAAATTATAACATGTATCTTCAGAGGGTGGGGTGTTTAAAATTTTATGAAGATAACGATTTTACGAATGCAATCCAAGCGACCGTGAGCGTACGTAAAATCGGGATTCCAGTGTAAATTGCTTCCGAGTCTACTGAAGGTAGCGGAATCCTTATCCTTTTAAACACTTTTGAAAGGAAAAAAAGGTTTTTCTCTAAATTCAAAATTCCAACATAAATTTTACGTTGTAGACTTTTCTGAACAATAATTCTTATTTGAGTAACTTTAATGGTGGAAGCTTACCTTAAAAACTGTGAATATTCTGAGCGGATGTGACGAATGAGAAAAACTAAGAAACACTACATAATAACAATGGTTTTTATCTTTACACTTTTCACTGATTTATTTACACTTAAGTTATTTATACTGACTGACTACACTAAACTAAATCTAGACCAGGTGCATAAAACTGTAGACCTAAAGACTATTGAAAAATCTCTGTTTTGAAATGTTATTTGTGAACATACACATTATTATGACGAAAAAGTAGCAAAACATTTCGCCGTCTGCAAGCACATGTCAACTGTCGCGTCGTCTAACTCAGACTGGTCTAAATCTGTTGTGTTGTGTTATCGCGTGAGCTTGGGCAGGATTACGAAGGGGAATGACTCGCCACGGGCGTTGCGCTTGACAGCGTTTTCTCCCTGTACACAACACCTTATATCGCAGCAGCAGAAACTAATGCTTGAACTAACATAAAAAATGAAGTAGACATGTAAGAAACGATATACAATAATATCTTCGTGTTAAACCACTTCTACATAATACCGAATTAAAATAATTTTCTTTATAGTAAAACACCTGACTACACCATATATTTTTTCCTTCCCTGTAAGCTAGGGGGGGGGGCCACGCCCCCCCCCCCTGCCCACGGGTATGGGCGCCCTTGCTTGCCCCTCCTTGCCTTCCCTCTGCTGGAGGGCAATTAAGTAGCTCTACCCCGGGTTTGAAAAGTCACATTCAGTATGAGGCTGAGATTAAAATCTGTGTAGCTAACAATTCCATTATCACCTCCAATTCCATGGTTGTTTTACACTTCAAGATAGATCGCCTGTCGTGGGACTGGCAGTTCCTTGTAGTTCCTGATTTGTCCTACCCCTTCATCTTAGGATTAGACTTTTTAGGGCACTCACAGGCAGTCATAGATTTCTCACATCACGAACTTAGATTTGGATTTGAACCTAATTTAACATTGAAATTAGAATCAGGTGATCGTAGTGCGTTTAAGCTTCTGGTTTCGGATGATGTCAGTGATGAGGATCATAAAATGAAGGCCCTAGTAGCCGAGTTTCCGGAAGTCTTTACGACTCGCATAGGGAGATGTAATGTGGTACCCTACAAATTTCAGTTGAAAGACACATACCTGTGCGTTCCAAATTTTTTAGGCCCAATCCTCCTCTTCAGCTTAAAATGAGAGAGATTCTGGATAAGCTTCTTCGAGCAGATGTAATCTCCCCCTCTGTTTCTAATTATAGTACGCCCACCTTTCTGGTAGCCAAAAAGAATGGTATTGATTACCGCCTTGTACATAACTTTATTCCTTTAAACAAGAAAATAATTATGGACAATTTAGGATTACCTACTGTGGAGATGGCTTTGCAGCAGTTAGGCAAAAGTCGCATTTTTTCAGTTATCGATTTAAATGCCAGTTTTCACCAGTGTCAAATTGATCCTACCTGTAGAGGTTTTACTGCCTTTTCCACCCCTTGGGGGCAATTTCAATATAACCGGATTCCCATGGGAGCTTCCTTTGGAAGTCAAGCCTTAAGCCGTGTTCTGGATCACGTGTTGAAGGATATCAAATTTAAGTATGCTTTCAATTACTTAGACGATATCATAGTTTATAGTGACAATTTTGATGATCATCTAGTTCATCTACGAGAAGTCTTCACTCGTTTAAAGCAGGCAGGCTTGACTGCAAACCCTGACAAGATTACCCTGGGAAAGAAATCAGTTAAATTCCTAGGATTTGTGGTTTCCGATGGCCGTTTGCTCATGGACCCCGACAAGGTAGCCCCAATAGTCAATTTTCCTCGCCCTAAGAACGTAAAGGGAGTACAGAGTTTTTTAGGTTTGTTAGGCTACTATGCCCGTTTCATTCCTAATCTTGCCCAAGTCTCAGCCCCACTGAATAAACTGCGTAAAAAGAACGCACCTTTTGAATGGAATTCTGAACAGGAAAAATCTTTCAATACGTTAAAAAACTGTTTAGCTTCTGCACCTATTCTGGTTCTGCCTAATTTTGACTTGAGGTTTTCATTGTACGTGGATGCATCCTCACTCGCGCTAGGAGCCGTTTTAGGCCATCACATCAACGATACCTTCCATCCTATTGCCTACGCCAGCCGCACACTCTCAGACAGTGAGAGAAAGCTGGGTGTGTACGAGAAGGAAGCGTTGGCTTGTGTATTTGGAGTTGAGAAATTTCAGTCATATCTAGAGGGCTCAGAATTCGACCTTTTTACCGACAATCAGGCCCTGAGTTGGTTATTTAATCATCCTAACCAGCTAGGAAAACTAGGCAGATGGATCCTTCGTTTGTCTCGTTTCAGGTTTAAAATTCACCATGTACGAGGGACGGATAACATCGTAGCCGACTCCCTCTCGCGCATGTTTGATCCAGATAAGTTCTGCGTCATTCCATCTCCTGACATCGCTGAGACCAGTGGCGTCTCGTCAGGGCAAGCAAGGCAAGCAGTGCTTGCCCAGGCAGTTTTCAGACATTGTATTTTTTAAATAAATATTTTATTCAGAATAGTATTTTACTTTGGGTCGTGCAGTTAGGTGTATGTATTTTTTACACTATCTTCTTGGGACCCAATACTGTGCGCTGTGCGCTATAAGAAAAGAACTCGTTGACACACAAAACATTCTGTTTTAGAAGCGTTGCTAGGTTTAGAAGCGCTGGTAGGACCGCTTTCAGCAGGAAGGCTGCCGCAGTAGTTTCCTTTCGGAAGGAGGGGTGGCACGGTACAAAGGTTCGAGGAGGCGATTGGCTGTAAAACACGTGGTAGAAGCTACGAAGGTAGCGCTTTCTTGCCGAACTGGCGCGAACATGGCCTAAGCAGACGGTGGAATTCTTCCGCCGACTGCTTCGGCTATGTCCGCTACAGTTCGGCAGGGCAGGTGGCGAGGTGGCGTTTCAGTCGGCGGTCGTCTCTCGGGGCGCGCGCATCTCTCTCGCGGGCTGTTGGCTGGGAGTTCCCTGCGCCATATTGGGTAACCAAAGGCTGGCAGTGCGTGGGGGATTTGTGGGCGTACGGGAGGCGGCCTAGCAGTGCCAACTGCTACCGACCGCGTCCCGTGGGTGGCGGATACGGGATCCCAGCTCGAGAGTTGCAATCTCGCTGGAGTGACTGTGAATAACCACGTACCAGTTAACAGAGTTTCTGATCATGTATGAAGATAGTTTCTTTTGTGTTGGTACAAAAAATACCAACATTTAATTTTTACTATTCTAGTACATTTTTATGAGCTGCTTCTCTTTATTTTAAGTACTTACTTTGCCATGTGTTGTCTGTTTATATATTTTTTGTACCAGATATCGATGATACTACACTCCCACTTAGTATATAAGTAATGTAGAATATGTATTTTACTATCAGAATAATGTAAGTCAAACATTATTTTTCAAAAATAATTTATTTAAAAAAATGTCAATTTTTCTACCTGTGGAATAGTCAATGTTCAGTTAAGAAAACTACTTAAATAGCACCATTTTGTACCTTGAAATCCATATTTTCCCGGGGGAGGGCCCCCGGACCCCCCCCCCCCCTCATGTTTTGGTGTGAACGGAGTTCTTGCTTCCCCTCATGTAAACCTCACGCCTCGCCACTGGCTGAGACTAATGTTTGTCGTGTATTTCCTCAGCCCTATCTTAATATTAAAGAGGAACAAGCATCCGATGACGAGTGTCTGAGTCTGAAACAGCAGATAGAATCAGGAAGCAGGATTCCCTACCTGAGTGAACAGGGTCTTCTTTACTACACCGGTAAATCAGGACGTGCTAGAAAGGTTTTTGTTCCGGTCTCGTTACGACCATTGGTACTTCGTTACTATCACGATGCCTTTTTGGGTAGCCATTTGGGTATGGAAAAGACCTTCAAGAAGATCGCCAACCGTTTTGCATGGCCTAGCTTACGAGAGGATGTGCGTCAGTATGTTAGGCGTTGTCATGAGTGTCAGGTTTCCAAACCACCTCAAAATAGTAAATTAGGATTATATGATGCTGATCCACCCGTCGCTCCTTGGCATACGGTGCATGTAGATATCTTTGGACCTTTTCTACGTTCTAAATTAGGAAACACCTGTTTGCTTGTTGTGGTGGATATATTTTCTAAATTTATTTTTTTGCTTCCCTTGCGTAATTTCAAAGCCTCCTCTATAACCTTAGCATTGCGACGTCATGTTTGTAAGTTTTTTGGTGCACCCTCAGTGATTGTTTCAGATAACGCCACTTATTTTAGATCTTCTGAGTGGAGTGAGATGTGCCTTGAGTGGGCCATCAAACCTGTCTTCAGCAGTGCTTACTTTCCTCAGGGCAACATGTCTGAGAGAGTTAACAAGGTGTTAAAGTCCATTTTCACAGTGTACTACCGCCACGACCACACCTTGTGGGATCGTGATCTTGAATTCATCAACATAGCTCTCAATAGTGCTGTACATTCCTCCACAGGATTCTCACCTTCCGTCCCCTTTTTGGGACGAGAGCTCACTCATCCCCTGTTAAGTATTTCGGGTTTACTCTCCATTGACAGTCCGTTGGAACAGGATGCCATGGAGAAAGTGTTAGATTCAGTAGCATGTAATCTTCAGAAAGCTAGAGAATCTGTTTGTGACAAGTATAACAGTGGTAGGTTAGATCCCCCCTTTACCACTGGAGATATAGTTTTGGCCAGGAATTTTTCTCTCCCTTCTAAAAGTAATCAAGTAGGATCCAAATTTATTCCGCCCTACGTAGGACCTTACGTCATTTCGCGTTTTTTGGGGAGGAACACAGTACTTTTGTCGCAGTAAGGCCGTAGGGGTAAGCAGAGAAAATGTCATGTCTCACATTTGAAGCTTTACCATGCGTAACTGTAAAGATATGAAGATATTCCTTTGTGCATTATTTATACTTATTTAACTTGTGAGTATATTTTTATCTTCATTTTTATTGTGAGGTTGTAATATGCTTATGTTTTAAGTTAGTGTTTTGATATAGATAGGTGTTCATATGTCTGAGGGGTAAGCACTCCCGTTGTGTTCTCCCTCCTCACATCCCTCTTCGAGTTTGTTGCAGCGCTTCTTCCTTCGCTGGGCCCGCCTTGGAAGGCACTACAGTTGGGATACTGTCTTGGCAGCCGAAGCTACTTGGCTCTCTTCATGTGCCTGGCGGGGTTCCGCTCCGGATGGAGCAGTGGAGATTCTGTTTGCTGCCGCAAGGACCGGACTGGTTCGCTGATGGACTCAGCCCGACAGCCGGATATTCGCGGACCTTCTCAGACTCCTGCATCTTTTCGTCGAGTGACCTGGGTATGGCCATTATATTGGGCTGGTTAGTTTTTGGCTGCTCCGATGCTTCTCGGCCCGTTATGTGACTACTAGAAGAATTTATGTGTTGGTTACGGACAGAGATGAATAGACTATGAACTGACTACACACACAAGTTTTGTTTAGTCAGCTGGACTCTGGGAGTTGCAGAGCTTCTACCGGAACGCGGAACCCCTGATGGATGGCTGAATTTCTACACATGGGCTCTGGACCTGCTGGGTCATATCCACGACAGCTACTTCGGTGGATTGAAGTTACTACATCTGCCTAAAGTTCTTCGCCTGGAAGTCTTCGTTAGAGCGGGGGGTTTTGAGCCGTGCTTACGCATGTCTCACCTGTCCGCCGGCTGCTACGTGACTGCGCTCTCTGTGTCTGTGGTTGCTTCCTTCTCACCTCCCTTGCCCCTCCTTGCCTTCCCTCCGCTGGAGTGTGCTCGGTCAAGCCAGTTCAGTCTGGACGGTTCGGGCTACTTCCCCCCTTCCTTCCCCTCTACCCTGTGTGCTTACTCCGCCCCTAGTTAATTAGTATATAAACCCGCTACTAGCGGTGTCGCTACCTGCAGTCTGCCTTGACATTTGGGGTGTGCACTTGTGCACTTGGTGACGTCGAAGCCGTGGTCATGGGCGTGAGTAACATAGAAATTTAATAAAGTGTGTGTTGGTATGTAGTGGCTAAGTTAACCTAAAGTTGTGTTTGTCAATTTTTCCCTTTCGTTGGCCACGTTCTAAGTTCTCGTTTATTATCAGTTGTTCTCTCTTCGCCCATGACCATATGGCTCGCGCGCCATCAATATTTAGTGTGTTGTGATTTTGATTTAAATATCTGGTCTGACTGCAGGTCACTGGGAAACGTTATAACTACCTGGTTAAAGTAGGCTGGTTTACAGATATTGGTTTCTAATCTCGTTTACCGATTGCGTCACCACCTGATGTTATTTTTTGGCGCCATGATCTAGATGTATTGTTTAAAGTATGCCTAGTTGTATACACGTATGTCTTGCGCATCGTATGTGTGTCTTTATGGTAAAAGCTAGGATAACTTTTTTTGATCATTTAATCATGATGGACTACTAAGAATACAACTTAATGTATTAACCTTAATTCTTTGTTATGCTTGAGACATCGGTTTATATATTTGTTATGTTAGAGGTTGTTGCTAATGTGAATAAATATTAGTCTTGCATAAATCTTGGGTTATTCTTTAGATGGTGCGCCGTAATTACCCCTACACCTCCTGCTTTTTTAAGAAACCTTGTTTTTTACAAATTTTTTTTAATCATCCTTGGCTGGTTCAGCTTGAAGGATGCTGTGACGTTTAGAACATACCTTGCGCACAGTATGGTTCAAATTCATTAGCATAATTATTATAGGCCTTCTGTCGCCTAATTTGGCTATAACTGATCAATAGAATTTGTGTACAATCATAACTTACTCATGTTTCATATTTTTCGAATAACAGCGCTTTAGGAACCTTGGCGCGAGAGAGTGCTCACCCCCTCCCTCGCGCCAGGGCCAGACGCACTCACGAACCGGGGCGGACCTAGTGTTCCATGGGGAGCTACATTTTTGTCTTCACTGTTCTGTGCATTCTGGTAATTATTAACTCATCATCCTAACCCTTTTTCTTAACTACCCCCCCCCCCCCGCATCCTTTTTCGGTGCAGGGATTAACCCGGCCACTTAATGTCTCGCTCATGTATGACTTAGACCCACAGTGTAGTCACTTCACGGCACGGGCCGACTCCCGAGGACTCAGAACTTTATTTAATGTGTCAGGTACACGAGTGCCGATATCAACCACGTAACAGACTTGTTCCCTAAATTTAATTTGGACAGCGGCTCACACAGGTGAGCCCGGCCTCCGCTCGGCTTGTAATTTACGGGATTGGCCGCCTCCAATCACCGCCCCAACCGAGATCGGCGTTAGGGTATCTGATAGGAAGCAGTGCCTTTCAACCTACGTAGTTTTACAGTGTAATGTGTCGTGTAACTTCCTGTGTAAGGTATCGTGTAACTTCGTATGTAATTGCAAACATTCGTACAGTGCAGGCTATGCCCAATCAGTGCGCGCTGCGGAATTAAAATACGCCTCAGAAAACCTGTGTACATTATTTATAGTAAGTACCGCCAACGATCCTAGTAGACCACGCAAGGGGCGAAACACCCACACCCACATCATGGTTAGAGCAGCTAGCCTGGCGCCCACCCAGAGAAACACCTAAAAGCCACATATCTGCTAGGACACACTCCCGGTCTCGAGCACGAGACCCCGGACGACGGCAAACCAACAGATGCAGCCACCGAGCTTACTAGCCACACTGGGGTCGGCGACCTACTATAACCTTGAGGTTAGCATTTCAGGTTAACCTGGCGCCATCCTGTAGCAAACTCATAGTTAAATTATTGTAAGTAGTATGTAAATGGGCATACTAGATCAGGGTTCAGGGTGTGGTGCCGGTGCCGGCGTCCGCCATCTTGGATTTGTGACGTCACGGCGGCAAAAATTCCTCAAAATTCCTCAAAAATGACTCAAAATTTCCCGTTTTAAGAAAAAATTTCCCGTTTTCGAGGGAAAAATTCCCGTTTCGAGGGAAAATTTCCCGTTTTATTCCTTAAAAATCCCAACGGCTAGAAATGTCCTGATAGAGGCTTAAGCATCCTTAACTCAAGCCTCAGTTAAGCCTCTATCAGGATGTGACCTTGACCTTTGACCTTGACCCCGACGGCCATCTTGGATGACGTCATTTCGTTTTCTAAAAAATTCCGGCATTGTGTTATCCGACATTTTGAATTATGACGTCACCGTTGCAATTTTCGTTACGGCCGCCATCTTTAAATTTATTATCCGATTTTAATGAAAAAAATTAAAAAAATATAAAAAAAATTTTAATAATATAAAATTTAATAAAATATTTATAAAAAACAAACATTAACGACACGGAGCTCGGAGTCCTCGGTTCGAACCCGACAGAGGCAAAAATATTAAAAAATGACGACCGATCCTACCCCCGCGGTGGACGTAGGCATACTGACTCCCTCCACTTTTTTTTCAAAGCATATATATATCGTCAGGTAGTATGACGTCATGTCCGCCATCTTGTCCTCGTCTGCTGGAAGCCATCATCAGTGTATCGTCGGCGAGAGTGCGCTGACACCATGTTAGTTTAATTCTTATCCGCTAGAGTGCAGTAATCATTTATTATTGCTGTGACACCCGACATCTTGTCATTTGGCCGCCATCTTGAAAATCCATAATTATTTAGCTAGAAATTCGGGAAAAATTCCAAAATTCATTAAATAAATTTGTAATCTATATACTGATCGATTAGGTCGACTAAGGTCCTTGGTACGATCTAGGACGATGCAAAAAAATTAAATATAACATCAATTTAACATAATAGTAACAGGTTCGAGGAATTAAACACCACAAGTTCTTTTACAAACATAATATTTATTACATAATTTCTATTCTACTACATGATCATTTGCGAAAGCCAGCAATCTTATAATCATTTAGTTCCGCAGCGGTGTGAAATGACTAATTCTTAGCTCCAATCGGTTTATACTAGACAGAGTCCAGCCAGAACCTTTACAGACATAGTCCACCTCTTCTTGACAGAGTTTCTGGATACCGTTTTTAACAGTTTGCTTCACATCGTTAGAACTGTAAATTACTGCAGCCGATGTCTTGAATGCACACTTCTTCACTTTGTCATCGAACGGATATGGCTTTCCATATATACAGTCCAACCACAAGTTATATTTCAAAGGTCCGTTTGTTGCTACATCATCAGTAAGCTGATTGATTATGTCCTCTCTGATATCATCAAGAAAATTACAAATGTCCTTCGACTCACCTAACGTATTTAAATAATAGTAGTCTTTCAATGTTCCACGAAATGCAGACTGCACCAAGTAGAAGCCATTATCGTTCACTTGTAATGCTCCGAACACAGTCTTAGGTTTAGTTCCATGTTCAGACGTCATACCAATCGGTTGCTGCACATCGGTTTTTTTGGTTGTACGCTTTCATGTCTCCAATCTAAAGCGAGGAGTCGAAATTTCTGCAGGTAGTTCAGCAGTAGGAGCACAGACTCCACCTTTACATTTTTTCGCATGATGTCGCAAACTGTCAATTCGAGTAAACCATTTAAGGCACTCATCACATCGAAACTTCATGCGAGAAGGATTCTTCGTGCATTTGCTCCGCTCATGTCTTCGTGCATCATGGGAAAATGCGAACGACGTATCACAGTAGCTGCAAGGATACCGTGGTGATGAAGACGATCCTTTCAGACCCGATCCAGATACTGACGTTGCCGCAGTTGCACCATCTCCAGGCATACTCTTATGAACATCAATGCATCGTTGTTGCGCCGAAACCTTTACTTTCTGCCGAACAGCAGGACCTTTGCATGCCTCCATGTGCGTTTTCATATTATCTTTTCTGGCAAACTGCTTATGACATTTCTCACAAACAAACATTTTACGATATAGGTTCTTGGCACATTCGCTCCTCTCGTGTCGCCGAGCATTGCTGTTGTTTGAGAAAATCTTGTCGCAGTAACAGCACCGATGTTCGCTAGTTGTCAAATCAGCATCCATTGAAGTCTCCATTGATGGCGAACCAGCGTTCGCCGAGTTTCCCTGTGCAGACAGCACTAGCAGCATTAAAGTCTCTTCTGCTGGCGGTACCACGTCTGTTGAAGTCTCCTCCAGTGTTGACATCGACGTTGCCAACGGGATCTGCTCCACCATCGTCGACGCTGACGTCATGGTTCCCGCAGTCGATGGTACAACCTCCATCGAGTTCGTCGTTAAAGTCGGTAAAGATGCCATCGAGTTCGCAAGAACAGGTAATTACGTGATTAATGCACCAGAAGAAACAAACTAGGTGATCCTTACACCGACGACGTCAGTAACAAACTAAGCATCCTGTTGTCTAGAGCTCGCTTATATATACATGCACCGTATGGAACAATACGCTAGTCAAATCAAGAACCATTTACAATAATACTAGAGTCAAAACAACATTAAAAATAGAAGGACCATCAACGAAAAGGCAGCACATTTGGAAGCACCGACAACGAAAAGGCAGCACATTTGGAAGCACCGACAAGGAAAAGGCAGCACATTTGGAAGCACCGACAACGAAAAGGCAGCACATTTGGAAGCACCGACTACGAAAAGGCAGCACATTTGGAAGCACCGTCATCGAAAAGGCAGCACATTTGGAAGCACCGACAACGTAAAGGCAGCACATTTGGAAGCACCGACAACGTAAAGGCAGCACATTTGGAAGCACCGACAACGTAAAGGCAGCACATTTGGAAGCACCGACAACATAAAGGCAGCACATTTGGAAGCACCGACTACGAAAAGGCAGCACATTTGGAAGCACCGACTACGAAAAGGCAGCACATTTGGAAGCACCGTCATCGAAAAGGCAGCACATTTGGAAGCACCGACAACGTAAAGGCAGCACATTTGGAAGCACCGACAACGTAAAGGCAGCACATTTGGAAGCACCGACAACGTAAAGGCAGCACATTTGGAAGCACCGACAACATAAAGGCAGCACATTTGGAAGCACCGACTACGAAAAGGCAGCACATTTGGAAGCATTATCAACGTAAAGGCAGCACATTTGGAAGCATTGTCAACGTAAAGGCAGCACATTTGGAAGCACCGACAACGAAAAGGCAGCACATTTGGAAGCACCGACAACGAAAAGGCAGCACATTTGGAAGCACCGACAACGAAAAGGCAGCACATTTGGAAGCACCGACAACGAAAAGGCAGCACATTTGGAAGCACCGACAACGAAAAGGCAGCACATTTGGAAGCACCGACTACGAAAAGGCAGCACATTTGGAAGCACCGACTACGAAAAGGCAGCACATTTGGAAGCACCGACAACGAAAAGGCAGCACATTTGGAAGCACCGACAACGTAAAGGCAGCACATTTGGAAGCACCGACAACGAAAAGGCAGCACATTTGGAAGCACCGACAACGAAAAGGCAGCACATTTGGAAGCACCGACAGCGAAAAGGCAGCACATTTGGAAGCACCGACAACGAAAAGGCAGCACATTTGGAAGCACCGCCAACGAAAAGGCAGCACCTTTTGGATGCATCATCGAATAAGGAAGCACATTTGGAAGCTCCATCAACTAAAAAAGGCAAAAAGGAAGCACAAGTTACGAGATCTAAGTCTTAGTAAGAAATCATAATACAAGAAATAAAATGATTACATTCTTATAATTTAAATTATTTATTTTATTGCTTTACATTATACAAATGCAAGTAAAACAAGTCAATATTGTATGTAGCCAGCATTCCTCAGTTCCTTGAGTATGAAGGATATTTCTTTGATGCACGAATAGTTTCCTGCACAAAGCGAACCATGTAGAAGTCTTAGCCGGTCAACCAATATGTTTGGATCTTTCCATGATGTGTAATCATTCTCTTCTACCACCATCTTCCTTGCACCTTTATAATAAATATTATGATCTCTGGTGTCTTCCGTTTTACCACCAACCTCAGGGTTACTTTCATGTTGGAGACGGTGATCATCACAAGCTTGATCAGATTTATTTAATATATCACGTCGTTTCCATCGTTTCGGTCTCAGGACACCGCCACATTCTTCGATCTTGGCAGCTTTAGGTGCTTCATCATAGTCTATGTCTTTGTCAACAGCCTCAGAGTCACTGTAACAATCACCGTAGAAGGAATAGTTTTCACCCAATTTACCGTAATAATTCGATGTTGATGATTTTGAAGTGTCTTCATCGTCTTCATGCTTCCTTTTTAGGAGTCCATCATTTTTACAAAGTAGGAAAGATCTACTTGAATTCGGCTGGAATATATTCTCACTTTTCACGTTAAGGATTCTTCCACTGTCTTCATTCTTCCGTAAATTGTGGTGATATTGGTTTTAACCTCTTAGCAACCTCTTTGCATGTACATTGTTTAACCTTCAATATTACCTCTTATTCAAATCTATGTATTAATTCATGTAACAATCTAAGTCATGTTTTGTGCTTAATAAAGTTTCTGAAGATAAGGTTTATTATGTCACCCCTGAATGTCAATTTATTAAGCACATTTTATCAAGAAACATTTAATACAAACAATGGACAGACACCTTTAGCCTCAACTGAGCCGGTTCAGCAACCAAATTCTCCTGTAACCGCAGCCAGCAGTAGTCAGAAATGTTTCTTCTGTTGGTTCCCTCGTCATCCTCGTTCTTCCTGTCCAGCGCGAGAAGCTACATGCAAACTCTGTGGTAAGAAAGGCCATTATGCAAAAGTCTGTAGGTCAATTAAGCCCAAAGATCGTACTGCCGCCTTACCTGACTCTCCTCAAGACACAGATGACTTCTCAACTATTGCTTGCCTTCCTGCTAAGTCTTTGGTTTTCCCTACTAACCAATCTAATCGTAATCGTAAGACCAAACCAACATCTTCCAAAACATCAGCTGCTTCTCCAACTAGCCTTTCCAAAACCATTGTCAAACTGAAAGTAAATGGTTTTCCAGCTGAAGGGCTAATAGACACGGGGAGTTCGGAGAGTTACATAAATGATGGTTTTGTCTCCAAACATAAATTAAAACAATATCCTACGTCATCTGAAGTAGCTATGGCATCGTCCTCTTTGGCCATGCCTATAAAAGCTTATTGTTCCGTAGATTTACAAATCTCGGACAATATATACAGAAAAACAAAGCTTAACGTTCTAAACAACTGTTGCGCAGATGTTATATTAGGGCACGATATCTTTAAGCAGCATTCCACTCTGTCGATAGTTTTTGGTGGTAATAAACCTGAACTGCAAATCAGTAGCTTAGCATGTGCCAAAGTCGGTCCGGCCACCCTCTTCGAACACTTAACACCAAATTGTAGACCTATCGCGATCAAGTCCAAACGACACTCAAACGAAGACGAAAAATACATTCAATCCCACATAGAAAAACTTCTCTCTGACGGTGTCATTGAAGAAAGCAACTCACCCTGGAGGGCGCAGGTACTAGTCGTGAGTGGAACACATCGAAAACGTATGGTCGTCGACTATTCTCAGACTATAAACCGATACACGATGTTAGACGCTTACCCAATCCCTTCCATAGAGAAAATAGTTTCCGATGTAGCTAAATATAATATCCACAGCACAATAGATCTCAAGAGCGCATATTATCAAATACCAATAAGGGTTGAAGACAGGCCGTACACCGCCTTCGAGGCAGCAGGAAAACTCTGGCAATTCAAACGTATACCAATGGGCGTCACCAATGGAGTGTCTGCGTTCCAGAGGAAGATGGACGAGATCAAGACCAAAGAAAGACTACAAGGAGTTGGCATCTACTTGGACGATGTGACGGTGAGTGGAAAAGACCAATCTGAACACGACTCCAATGTACGAAAATTTTTAGACGTCTGCAAGAAATATAATTTAACCATTAATCAAGAAAAATCCCATTTCAATTTGAAGTCTCTTAAGCTCCTCGGTTATCTCATCGAAAACAATATACTCAAACCAGATCCCGACAGACTTAAGCCACTGATTGATTTCCCTATCCCTAGAAACAAAGCATCCTTGCAACGAGCACTAGGGATGTTCGCTTATTATTCTAAATGGATTCCAAAATTTTCAGATAAAATACGTAGATTAGTGAACTGTAAAGTATTTCCTATGGCCCCTGAACTAATCCAAGACTTCAACAATTTACGGAACTGCATAGTTAAATCCTTCGTCGTTAACTTAGAGGAAGACATCCCATTCTGCGTCGAAACAGATGCCTCTGACGTCGCCATCGCCGCCACTCTGACTCAAAACAAGAGACCAGTAGCCTTCTTCTCGAGAACCCTCACTAAGAGCGAACAACACCATTCAGCTGTCGAGAAGGAAGCTTATGCGATCATTGAAGCCCTTCGGAAGTGGAGGCATTACTTGATAGGAAGAAAGTTTCAACTTATAACCGACCAGAAGTCTATTTCTTACATGTTTAACATTCGGCATCCTGGTAAAATCAAGAACGAAAAATTTACAAGATGGCGGTTAGAACTTGCTCCTTACAACTATGACATCATCTACAGACCGGGGAAGGAGAACGTGGCGGCTGACGCTCTCTCTAGGACTTGCGGCTCGCTCCATACCTTCGACAGACTTGTCCACTACCACAAGGCTTTGTGTCACCCAGGGATCACCCGGATGGCTCACTGGGTGAAGAATCAGAACCTTCCCTACTCCATCGACGAGATACGCCGAGTCACGTCTTCCTGCAGAACATGCTCCGAAATCAAACCTCGCTTTCACAACAAGCGGAGCACCCTCATCAAGGCCACCGCACCCTTCGAACGGCTCAGCGTTGATTTTAAGGGACCATTACCATCCAATACTCCTCGGAAATATCTGTTAACGGTAGTCGACGAGTACTCCAGGTTCCCTTTTGCCATCCCTTGCAACGACCTATCCTCCACAACCGTCATTCAAGCACTAAATCAGATCTTTACACTCTTCGGATATCCTTCATACATTCACACAGACAGAGGCACATCCTTTATATCCAGAGAACTTCAATCATTCCTACATTCCAATGGAGTTGCTACTAGTCGTACTACACCATACAATCCGTGTGGAAATGGCCAAGTAGAACGTTACAATGGGATAATATGGAGAACTGTATCGCTAGCGCTGAAAACGAAGGGACTCGTGATAACGCAGTGGGAGAAGGTGTTACCTGAAGCGTTGCACTCCATCCGCACACTGCTCTGTACTGCTACTAACGCTACACCCCACGAACGTATGTTCTACCATAAGAGAAGGGCCATTTCTGGAGTTACTCTTCCTTCGTGGCTTACTACACCAGGGAAAATTCTAATGAAGAATCACGTCCGTCAGAGTAAATATGACCCCCTGGTGCAAGAAGTAACTCTGCTTGAGGCGAACCCTGACTATGCTCTGGTTCAACTTCCAGATGGTAAGGAGACAACAGTCAACCTCAGGCATCTCGCTCCTGCAGGGGATATTGTCAACAATGAATCTAACTTAGAAGACGTGAATTTTCCAAACCTCGCTGATGATCCTAATCAACACACTGAAGCATCTGAAGACACCCAGCTGAACCTCACTCCAGAAGATTCATCTGCGAAGAACATGAATGATCAAGACCTACCTCAAGTGAACCCAATTCGGACTCCACCCAGATCTCCTCCCAGACCTCAACCTCCACTCCGGAGATCTTCCCGCACCACTAGACCTTCTGAATATCTCAAGGACTATGTCCTTAAATGAAGAGGGGGCGAATGTGGTGATATTGGTTTTAACCTCTTAGCAACCTCTTAGCAACCTCTTTGCATGTACATTGTTTAACCTTCAATATTACCTCTTATTCAAATCTATGTATTAATTCATGTAACAATCTAAGTCATGTTTTGTGCTTAATAAAGCCTTAGTTTCTGAAGATAAAGTTTATTATGTCACCCCTGAATGATCGTATTTCGCCGGCTACTCAGTGTTCGGTAGAGGGGGGTTCGGGCCGCGTGGCCAAGGGACTTAGTCACCAGAATAACAATTGAAACCCTCGAAGACAGTTTCCAGATTCTTTATATACGGTAAATCAAACCCTTTACAGGGGGCTGCCGCGTTTCCTCCTTTGACTGTTTCAGTAGGGCGAAGGCTGGTTCCGCGCGCTTATACTGTATTGGAAAAATACGTGACGTCCCGCTCGTGACGAGCACTACCCGCGCCGCTAAGACTTGAACTCGCTATGACTCTCTGACCGGACAACACAGTGCCCGTGAGGGTCCGTAAATTACTGTACAAGCAATGGCGAATATCCAGTCCACAAAAGTATTCCGCGACTCGCAATCCTCCGGAGAAACACGCACGCGAGAAAAATGACAAACTGCAACCCGCGACCGAATGACAAGGTGACACACTCGCCTGAATGACAATATGACTGTCGGAAGTGAAACTCCTTCCTCTCGGCAAGGCCTGAACTACAGCGAGACACCGCGCCCGTTCTCACCGTCTTGGAGCGATCTCGCAGACACATCCGCTGTCTCCTGCGCCCAGCTGCCGACTGCCTTACCACAAGCATGGAGCGGTCCGCTCTCGCGACCGAAACCTCTCGCGTCTGACTGACGACTCACTGCTTCCCCGCCTCGCGCGACAGAGCGCCCGCGTCCCTCCCCTCTCCGCGAGCCCGCAGAAAACGCTCATTGGTCACAGGCGGAAGCCACGGCCTTGGCGCCCGGTGAACAAGTAAAACTTATACATAACTTATACATAACACTTCAAATAATAAAATAACTATTTACAGTAAAGAATGTTAAAGAATATTTACAATAATTAGTCACGTCCGGTTCTTGTGTATTTACACTAAATTTACCCTGGCGCGCGAATCTCTCTTCCCTCCCCTGCCCTACCCGCACAGCACTATCGTCGCACACGCATCACAGGGCAGGAGAAGGCGTTGGCGTGGCATAATGAGCTGTGAGAGCTGGGTCGATACTTGGGTCGACGTCACACTTTATTAAGGTTTGATACACTTGCTGGTCCAACCCTGGCCGAGTCGGTTGTCAGACCGTCTCTACATGGTCGGTTTAACACACCAACGTTTCGCGCGAACAGGTTAGGCGACAAACGCATGTAGAAGTTCTATCATGAGTCTGGTACTGACAAAACTAAGGCCGCGATGAACTACTGCAGTATGTACTGTAAAGTTGCAACTAAATTTATATTATGACTGAATTTGAATAGGAAATGGCAAAAGTACACGATCAACAGTTCTTAAACAGGAATGCAACTACAAATTTTAATAAGTCAAAGTTCGTGATGGATTACAAATACGTTTAGGTGTACGTGAAAAATATACTGTGAGGCGTGACTGTAACTGATGACTGCCATGACGCGGCTGGATTACGAACAAATAACACAAATTAAATATAATATTGTTAAATAAACTATGAACCTAGAAAAGCCTAACTTGATAATAAACACTAAAACATGAAAGTTACTGTAAATCACCGTGATGCGGCTGGATTGCGAATACAAAAGTCATTACTTAGGATGCTCTTATGCGATGTTGCCTAAATGATGGTTTTGGAGCGATGATGTCTGCGCGACAGGCGCAGAGCGAGCGTCCCTGGTGAGCGCCGGAAGGCTACTGCTAAAAAGCGCGGCGCGAACCTCCGCCGTAAAGGCGTGGAGCGCAGGAAAACAGCCACGACCAGTTATGGACTTAGTTGTTAATTTAAGATATACAATAATTATTCTACAATGGTATACAATTATTATATTACCTTAATATCTCTAAAATTGTTTTAATTTTGGTTTATGGAAAGAATAGATAATTACACATTTATCACACACTAGCGCATTGCTACACCCGGCCGGTTGCTTCGGTCGGCTTGCCGTTCGTCGCGGCGCACATCACGCGCGGTCGTGTTTGTTGTATATGCAATTCGATTAAGTGTTGCTGGGACGTAACGGCCTATGTGACCCAGAGGGAGCACCGGCGGCTGGCGTCAACAGTTTATAATAGGTTTTGACGTCGACCCAAGTGTCTCCTCGGCTCCTTCAGGCCGCTATGCCTCGTCAGCGCCCTCACTTGCATTGCTAATGCAACCTAATGCAGTGCTACGAGCAGGGACGCACCCACGTGAGCCCTGGAATGTCCGAAACCGACCTTGTGTGTTGTAAATAATTTCTAATATCTTATACTTATTGTCACTATGTTCCATTGTAAATATTCACGAGTGTCTAAGGTTTTTGTTAGTAATTTATAATGTCCTTTTCTTTTTAATACTTTACCTTTTCTTTTTAATACTTTGCATTTCGGGATTTCTGTATATATTTTTAAGTGCTTATGCTGTGTCATATCATTTAGATCGGCAAGCCTGGCCCGCCGCGCGAGTCGCGTCTTCCCCGCCGGCCCGCTTCCCCTTCCACTACTCCGCAGCCCGCGCGTAGCGGCGCGCGGACGGCGGAGCGTCAGTTGCCTACTGGGAGTCGCATGGGGCGGACTTGCTTCGCTCCGCTCCACGAGAGGTAGCACGGGGTCCGGGTCGCAGCATAGATGAAATGTTCGTCTACCGACGTGGTCGTCCAGGCTGTGACAGGATTCCTCGCGATAGACCTCGTTAACAAGATCGCGTCTTTGTAACTCCGCAACTCACTCCGCTCGAGACGCACGCCGTGCACGTGTGGACCTTCCTACTCTCTTAATCCGTATATATTGTTATATAGTCGTCTACGCATACGTCACGAGTCGTGTACGTGCTACGAAGCACCGGTGAACTTTTCGTAACCGGTATGATTCGCTACGGGACCGCATTCGCTGTTACGCCGGTTCTCATTTTGTCTCCAAGTGTTTTTTCCAGGAGTCCGGGTCGCGGCAGAGGACGCTCGTTTCGCGACGTGCCGGCCAGGCTGTGACAGGAGTCTTTACGGAATAAAGGAGCTCGTGAAAACGGACAGCATCGTATTATCCTTGTTACCATCTACCATTCCTTCCACATATGCATAGTTCCCTCCTGGTTTCTTATTTTCCGGTCCCGGCCACGTTGGCCTGAACTCATTTCCTCACCGACGAGAGCTACATGGACAAATCAGGACAGTTCACCACAGGAAATTAGGGACCATAGGCTGAGGGACGTCAGTTTCAATTTACTGAGTTTACAGTGTTCAGTTTCACCATATGATTGACAGTTTTTATACTATCTCCATTTCAAGTTACTTAAAATTTATATTATAATTGACAACCTTACCTACCTGTAATTTGAAACATAGTTTCCTTTTTCAAATTTTTTGTATTGCCATGCGCAGCCATCATTATTTATTAAAAACAAATTTATTTCAAAATTTGCTGTACAATGTTTTCAATCCATATCGTTATTTTCCAATAAATAGGGCGGTTTATCAAAATTCGATATTTATGTCCAATAATCAAAATTCATATTTCTGAAAAGAACGTAACAATCTCCGGTACAAAGCAAATACAAAATATTGAGAATGATAGCCTGTCGTTTAATTGATTCGTTTATCAATCAAGCTGTGTTACTTTAGTCAGCTGATTTTACTATTGGGTGTCCATATAAAAGACGTGTTTTCTCGTTTAGATGTGATATGCTTGAAAGTTTTTTTTTTTTTTTAATAATTTGATAATATTTTCTGAATCTTGTTTTTTATCTATGAGTTGTATAGGGAATTCAAATGTTCGTTGTTTACGAATTTTTAAAAAGTAGTGGTCCTGTATTACGTTTGCCCAAGACCCAATGTGATTTATTTATTATTGTTTTAATGTTTTAAACGCCTTTCTCTCCTGTTTGTAATTAAAGGCGAAGGAAAGTGGTATGTATTTTTATTATTCCACAAATTTGGGTCTCACTTCTCAGTAGAAATGGGAATTCACTATTGAAAGATTAGTGACTTCTGTTCAATTTCAAGTTTAGTGGCTTTTCCGTAAAATATATTAAAATTCTAATATTGTTATTTTATAAACTACCGCCGCTCTTGTAGTTACCCTGAAAAGTGTGTCAAAATTCGTACTGGTTTTTGAGAAATTACCATGTATTACGTTACATTAGGTAGCATAATAAGTGACGCGTCCATCGTCATGCTGTGCTTAATTTTTATTGGCATAGCCAAGACGGTTTACTTTGAAAAATATTAGTAATTATCGGTTATCACAGCTTTTTAGAATGGAAAGGGAAAAAAAAGGAAAACATGGTTTTCATACGCCACACACGTCCCTAAATTTACCCTTATTAAAGCAATGGTATTTTCATTACTACTGGTTAAAAAAATTACAATTTAAAGCTTATATTACAATACCGGTTTTCACACTGCCGCCGCCATACATTGTTTACCCGCGATTGTGTATCTTTGTTTAGTACAACTGTAGTCAACAATAGAGAATTAAAATTACGCTTATTCTTCTGTTTCATATATTGAAGTTTATCCCTTGATCCAGATGACTTGATCCTGTGGTACATGATGATATTCATATTACTGGTTGTCTTTTGGGACATAGATTTATTACCTAAATGAATAAACGTATTCTGGATTGATTCAACATTCTACAAATTTTCTGTTGACATTTTATCCTTAAGCAGTAATGTTAAGCAAGTTAGTCTGCTTTTTATATTATTGCATGAAATTAATTTACAATGAAATGTTCTATGTACATAGCTAGTAGTTGGGTTGTCGTGGAGTGTATTTGTATATCCTTCTTGTGTTTGTATCACAGTGTGTGCTGACTTGTGGTTGCAGACGATGGCTGAAGGTGTGTGTGTTGAGGAGGACCCAGTGAAGCCTGAGCCGTTTGAAACAGTGCTCCTGCCCGTCAAGGAAGAGATTGAGGTAAGTTTAGACTGCTGTTGCTTTGAGGCTGTTAGTTTGTAGCCGGAAGTGATCAGAGAATGCAAACATTTACTAAGGGAACAATGTTCTTAAGTAGGTAGTAAAATTCTGTAGGTTTTAATTTAGGGTCAGTTTCTAAAAATTGCTTATTCTTGTTTAATTATCATACTTGGGGTTCTGTTACTTATCAAGAATATGTAGAGTTATGAATATGAATACATTCAAATTTCTACTTATATAAAATTATCTTTGTGAATACATTAATATTGGTATTCAGGAATATGTTGGTATGAATGTGAGATGTGAGGTGTGACGCATATGGCAGAGTGAAGACGAGGCTGATGGAGGTGAGACAGCCGAGAGCAGGGTGAAGGTGAAGGAAGAGGTAGCCGTTGAAGACTTCCAGGCGAGTGAGCAGCTACAAGAGGCTGCCTCGCTATCAGGTTTGTGTTCACAGCTGTATCAGTAGAGATCTCTAATAATAGTCGAGCTGTGCTTCTCTGCTACGTCCAGTGGCTGGAAGCCGTACAGTTGTGTTAGCTCACGGATAGCTTGGAAGTCCCCCGGACTTAAATAACAGTCCCCATCTCTGCTGACAATGAGAGAACATAACTTGAGACACGGGCATGGAGGTGCTATTGTCTGATTAAAAAGCAATATATTTTTTTAGTGTACTTTTATAAGAATTTATGTTAGTTGATAATGGGGAAGTGCAATTCATGTACAGGGAAATATTAAGTTGCTTGCGGTCATTTACGCAATGCAACTTGCCATCATCTGTACCAGTGTTCCAGTTACTGTTGCAGAACTAGACTCTAGTGAGTCATGGCGTGGTCCTGGTGGTGACTCTAATGCACTCAGCAACTTTCTCTGTGTCGATAAAGCCTGGACGAACCGGAAAGAGATGAGAACTACAGCTTAAAATGTGTTACGATTTTAGTTTTTTTTTTTTTAAATTTGTGTTTTTAATCAAGCCAAGTTTATTTAACTTTTCAGTGGTTTTTGTAATAATTCTTTCTCAACGATTGATCAGCGGTATGAATAAGCTGTCACACTTGGCCTGGACTAAAATCAGTTTGGCACAAAACAAGTATAGCCTTATACTCTTAACCTATCAGACATATAAGACTATCTGGACACATGGCAATTAAAAAAAATGTTTTCAACTGTTAACATTTTTATTGCATTTATGGAAAATTAATTTTTGCTTTTCAGTTACGTGGTGGAACATAAATGCTAATTTCTCTACACTTTTGTTAGACTTCAATTTGACTTCTGTTTCTACATAATTATTTTGTCAGAAGACATTCGTCAAGTTTTTTAAATTCACGTTTGGATACCCAGGAATTTTAATGTAGAGACTTCAGGAATATACAGAAGCTGTTTTGACATTTCATCTGCCGAATATTTTTTTTCACCTCATGATAATCACTTTTCTTTTAGAAAAAATTTGGTATAATTTAGTATGGTAAATTTGCAAATTATTGAATTACATAATTAGAATAAGTCACATTATTCCTTTTATTTTTGTGATTTTAGTGTGTTAAGGAGAACTGTGTACATTCATATCGTTACTTTGTCTCATATTTGATACAAACTAAAATATAGGTTTCCCAAAATTCATGGATACAGGTTATCACTTTTATTAAAAAGCCATAGCCATCACACTTCTATATTTTGAGTATTTGTTATCTGAATAAGCTGTTGTCATTAAAATACTAGTTCTACTACTAAGCTCACAACTATTTTAAACAAAGTAATTAGTTCTGCAGTGTTTAATTTTTTTTATATGATTTCAAAATTTATTTTAAATTCTCTCAAAAAAACTACCAGTTTTAATAATAATTTAAATAGAAAAAATTTCTTTTTAAGTTAAACTTATAAAGATAAGCTTACGTCCTGCATTGAATATAAGATAGATCGGGAAAAAAAGAAACACTTAAGAGTGAATAGATTATAATCATTGTATGTGTAATTATTCCAAATGTACCAAAAAATATGGGTATAAAGTTCACATTGAGGTGAAGACGCTAGAGTACTTCCTTCAATCCTCTGTTCTCGAACTCCGTTCGATGCAAGGAAAATAGATGGAAATGATGCCATCACACACACACTCACATGCACACTCACACACACACACACTCACAAACACACTCACTCTCACACATACTCACACATACTCTTACACTCACTCACACTCACTCTCTCACACTCACACTCACTCTCACTCTCACTCTCCCTCTCCCTCTCACTCACGCCACCAGCCTCTGCTACTCTCGCACTACCCACCATAGGTTGGCCTCCATCTTAAATACTTGCCAAGTCTTGAAATGGAACTTTCTCTCAGCCCTCCGAAGTGTTGCGTCATTAGAATGTCTGACTTAACACTCAAAAGGTGCTAGAACATTGTTGTACTAGTTATGCCAATTCTCCCGGGACGCGCATAATGTACCAGACGACCCCTTCACGGCCCTTACGGGATCGAGGTGTGGTTTACAGAAAGCAGCCCGCTAATGGAGCCCACATACTGGATGGAGGAGGGGGGAGGGGAAACGGGCATCACCTGGGTCGCAGCGGGTTTTCCCCAGAGATTTTACAGGCATTTTGCCGCTTTAGCGCTCTGGATGTTTCCTATCCTACCAATATCAAAAACAAAGAAACACATTCAAAAGTTATGATGTAAAAATGGTAATCATCAAACATGTTATTAATTGTCCCATCAGTTAAAACATGTGATAGATATCTTATGAATAGAAAAAAAGGGATTGGCCTTAACTCCTCGTAAACATCGTAGTCTTTAGAGACAAATTATCCATGGGGAAAAATGATGGGGGATGTTGATCAGGTGATAATGGTTACAGAAGGTTAACACAACTGTTTTAAAAAAGTGTCCGTGTATTTTTTCTTACAGGCACTGTGCGTTTGCGGTGAGTTTATCCAAATCAATATAGATTAATTTCTTATAGTTTGTTGGCTTCATTGGAATCTTATTATAAACATGTTTCATTCTACATAGCCTAATGGATGAAGAAAATAATGTAATAAATCTGCCTCTAGTTATGGGGAAAAAGAAAGGCTTGCTGTTAGTTCCACTCTTTCCCCCCACCCCCCAAAGCAATTATCGAACCGTCCCACCATCAAGGGCATGTGAGGGGGAAACAGCCACTTTCATGTGCGCATTCTCACCTTCAAGCAGATTTACACACACCAGTGTCGTGACAGTGCCGTGGCGAGCCTGTGGATCCACTGTGGAGGTTGAGAATACTCTTCTAGGAATGGGAATGGTTTCCTTACGCACGTTGGTGTGGCTGCAAATAGTGCTGTTGCTGTCATCGTACTAACACCGCCTTCATAATTTTGAACTACATGTTCTCATATCAGGGCCATGCAAATAGTGAATATTTTCAAGTTTTGTTGCCAGACGACGGATGAAGTACTGTCCATTGCGAATAGAAATCAGTATGAGTTCACGGTTGGTGAAGTTACAGGACAGCCACTGCACTGTTACGTCGCTGGTGTGTGTAAATCTGCATTTCCTCACCCTCACTTTTGACTAATGAGTTTACAACCTTCATGCTTGCTTTGTCCAAGCTCTTATGGTTTTTATTTTTTTGGCTGTGCATCAATGGTTCATCAAGCCTCAGCGCCTGGAAAGTCACAATCCGGCTGTTAAGTCTTTACAATGCATGTTGGGCAATTTTGGAAAGTCTCTGAACATAGCGAGGGATATTAACATTATTCCTTATGGGAATGTTTTGCTTACCAACAATTTACGGGAATGTAAACTGTTTGTCTTACTAAATTATTATAATCATTATGAAGTTTCCATGACAAATAGAACATATTCAGAATAAATTTTGTATGATTATAAAAATAAAATGATGTTTTTTTGTAACTTTATAAATGTAAATATGTCTAATTGTTTGATTTTTTTTTTTTAGTGTGCGTGGAAAGCAATGACTTGTCCATAATGGAAGAAAGAACTAAGGATGAAAAGGACTTGGAACCTGTATGTTTTGGGGAAAAATCTCAAAGCGTGAAGCAAACATCGAATCTTATGTGCCCCAGTGAGTTAGATAATAATACCAATGAAACACTAAATTTAAGGAGATCCATCTCATGTTCACAGTGTTCTGCTAATTTCAGTGAAATTAGTTCTCTTAAGAGACATTGGAAAAGACATACTGGTGAAAAGCCATTTTCATGTTCACAATGTTCTGCTAAGTTTTTTGTAAAGTATCATTTAACTGAACACTTCAGAATACACACAGGTGAGAAGCCATTCTCTTGTACACAATGTTCCAAAGCATTCAGTCAGAAGAATAATTTGATTACACATCTCAGAACACACACGGGTGAGAAGCCATTCTCATGTTCATTTTGCTCAGCTAAGTTTATTAGCAATAGTTACCTTAAGGTACATATGAGATCACACACTGGTGAGAAGCCGTTCTCATGTTCATATTGTTCTACTGCGTTCACCCAAAAGGTTAATTTGAATGCCCACCTCAAAACACACACAGGTGAGAAACGATTCTCCTGTTCATATTGTTCTTCTAAATTTTTTGATAAGAGCCATTTGATTGTACACTTTAGAACACATATTGGTGGTGAGAAACCATTCTCATGTTCCTTCTGTTCGGCTAAGTTCTATACAAAGAGTTCACTTAGCAGACACGTAAGATATCACACTGGTGTAAAGCCATTCTCATGTTTATATTGTTTTTCTAAATTTACTGAAAAGAGCAATTTGTTTGTTCACCTTAGAACACATACAGGTGAGAAGCCATTCTCATGTTCATTATGTTTTTCTAATTTTGTAACAAAGAGTTCACTTAGGAGACATATAAGCTCACACAACAGTCAATAATAAAAAAAGTTTTGATGGTTGAATAAGTAAATATGGCTTAGAAGTGTCAAATTGTTAATGAAAGAAAATAAAATTATATTACAAAATTATTATTACAGTTAACTGACATCATAGACATGGTTCTTACAAAGAGAGCTCTTTACACATTATAAATGCACTTAACATAACCGAGTGCTTTCTTAATAAAAAAAATATTTCATGACAAATATAATATTTCAGTAATGATATTGTGAAAAAAATGTCTACACCGAAAAATTTTAAATTTAATTTTTTTCATTTAACTACAACTGTAGGATGTAAATACTTTACTCGTAAGGCATTTTATCTTTGCAAAATTAATTCGTGGTAGTGTAAAGATTGCTCTAAGGGCGTGGTTATGTTAGAAATTTATTAGCATTAAAGAAAGCAAGACGATGGACTGAAAGATTTTTGTTTGGAACAGAGTCTTTCATTAGCATTTGAAATAAGCAGAAGCGTTTTGTCTTTAATGAGCTCCACTACTACAATAATGTATATTTTATTGAACTACTTTGAAACTGTGTATGAAACGACATGAATTTTAATTGAGCATTGTGTGTTGCTGGAAGATATATTTATTTTGTGTATGGCCAAGAATGTATGTGGGGAAATGAACTGTGATTAACAATAAGTGAACTATTTTAACTGACATCGATCAGAATCATGGTGAGTTTCACAATTAACTGCATTGGAAGTGGAAACATGAACTATATTTACACAAATATATGACTTTACTGGTTTCGTGTAATATTTGAAATATCAATATCAATACGGACCACGTCGAAACTCGGCTGTTGCGGGTTTGCTATAAAATTTAAGAACTGACTTTGACTAGTGAACAATTGGAGGTCGGTGTTACTTCAGTGATTCGTCGACAGCCTCAGAACAGAGTTCCGGAGCCGGAGTGGTCTACCGCTGCTGTAGAAGGATTTTGGCACCCCGAGAGTCATCGTGTCCTGTTTCGAAACTTCAGCGGATTCCAGTACTATCACTGTGGTGGTGTGGAGAAGGACCCATGTCACAGTCATCAACGCTAGACGAAAACTATCATTTCCTAATGAAGGAAATATGTACAAATACCTGAGATTGTAAATGTGGTATGTAAATAAGGTACATTTTGTTATATTGCTATTTGTGTAGGGTTATAATGTGTTGTGTGTAATTTTGAGTAGTGATATTATTTCAATAGTTAACATTCATTGTTCTAATAATAATAATAATTTGACTAAATTTAATATAATCTGTTTCTCTGAACACACATACATCAAAAACTGTTAAGTATATTTTGCTTCGAAATTAAGTCAAATGAGTTATTTGATGATACATTGAATTCATGGAAGAAATGTTATTTGCATGTTATTTTATTGTGTTCAGATTACTTCAAATTTTAATGTAAGATAAAAAGAGAAAATATTCCAATTATGTATGATAGTTATATGTTTGTTATGTTATAGTAGGTTTATTGAAAGTTAGAAGTTAAAATACATGTAAGAACACAAACTGTTAGGACTCCATTATGTTTGTTAGTCTTTGAAAGTTTTGTAGCAGTATTGGATGTCATTGGGGCATTATAGAGAAGGTTTTTAAGTGTTAACAATTTTCTACTTCCTTCACTTATCCTAGTTATTTACTTGCATCTGTAGTAACCATACGGATGAGAAGCCTTTGTTACACAGGGTTCTCCCTAGAAGACATTTTGTTGATCATGATGTTCACTTTGTTTTAACTCTGCCTGCGACTGAATAATTCAGTTGATCAATCAACATACAGTATATATTTACAGGAAGAAGAAAATATTTGTATTTGTACATGTTGAATTGTATCCATAGTTTTTGTAATTATTCCAAAATTTCATGTGAACATGTTAATCTAAAAAGACAAATAAGGTAGTGTCCAATTTTTTATTCAATGCAACACTGATTATGGCATGTGTGTAAATACTGTTAAATGTTTTTTTTGGCATCATCTTGAAATTTTCACTAACTTAATAAAACAAATGTGCTTTTCTAAACAATTCCTTACCTTATTTCCACTGATTATCAAATTGTCTTTGAGTAATTTGTCTTCCATGAGACCACATATCATTGTTTTGTAATCTCATTTCAATTTTAAGAGCCTCGTATGCTCTGAATTTCTTTGAAAACCATTTTTAATCACCTGCATTATCTTTTAATCTATTTAAGTACTGGTGAATAAAATTTTCACTTTGGATCACTATTATTATGTCTTGTAGTTAATGAATGTAAGCCAGTGAAAAGGCACATTTTATTAATAACTCTGAAAATTCCAGAACATGATACCATTATAAGCCAAATCTGTCCTAAATGAAGGGGAAAAAAACCTTGCGAGTTTCTAAAATGCATGACGACACTAAGCAAGTTCGTAAATATAAATTTTTTCATTCGGTTGTGTCATCCTGATTATGCTTGTAGTTTTGACATATGTTACCTAATTCAGAAATGAAAAGAGTGAACAAGTTAGTTTACAAAACAGGAAGTACTGTTAAGTGAAATGGAAATAACCAAATTTATTCCTGTTTTGAATAGTTTATTTTTTTTTTTTATAAAATACTGTTATTAATCAAAATAATTAAACTATGCTAAATAAAATTAGAATCAAAATTAGAATTTTTGAAAAAAATGCACAACGGATGTAATCGTAAACAAAAAAAGATTAAATAATTTTTTTTAAAAACCCTGACTAAAAGGAAGTAAGTAATGAAAGATAATAATAATAAGCATTTTAAAGGGGTTGATTTGTCGTGAAGTCCGTTATATAAACAACTAATTATTACTTTTTTTATTGCTTCCTACCTTTATGTATATATGTATTTGTTTCTCGTAGAGCTAGACACAGCAATAACATCAAATACAGGTACTACACATATTCACCTACCTATTTTATTAATGACAAACCCAAGAAAATCCTTCAGGGCTGCCATTGCCATCTCTGTCCCCAATTTCAATTTGAAATGTAGCAGTATAGAAAAGCTATTGTGTGTTTTGTAGATGCAGCAACTTTTATCAATTAAAGACTACATTTATTTACGTATCCAACAAAATTTTAATTAGTCACAATCACAAACCCATGAAACTAAAAAAATTTAGTTCATTTCGGGGCAGATTACCCAAATAACTCATTCTAAGTAAAGGGTTGTGCCGGAAATTAGTCATTTCGGCACGTTTTTTTCTTAATTGTTATATTATCATTTCATACCTGCCAACCTTTCCGGTTTTTCCGGAAGTCTTCCGAATTATAACTGCTCTTTGCGATTTTCCGAAATTGTCTGAATTCTTCCTAATTAAAATAGCTTCGCGGTGTCTTCCAAATCGATTCAACATTCATGTCGATCGATGTATCGCGTGTTGTGCTCATGTCTCATGAATAGCACCTGCCAAATTTCTTGAGTGAGGAAAGCATAAATTCTTGAGTAAAATTACCAATATTCTTGAGTAAAATGCAAATTTCTTGAGTAGCAAATGTATACAAGATCAAAATAAATCGAAAAGGCTGTTTAAATTTGCTGCATAAAAGCTTACATATATCCAATTTGAAATTAATTTAAAAAAAAATTAAAACCAATTTTTAAACCAGTGTTCATGCGCATTAAGGTAATTCACATTTTTAACAAGCAAATCAATAAAATAATGTAGCTTAGGCAGGCACTTAAAATGAATACACATGTGTAATCAGTAAATAATGTGTTTTTGAAGTAAAATGTCTAGTAGATACTAGTGTTTTTAAGATTAATTTCTTGAAAATACGTATACTTAAATGACAACTTCCAGAACCTCATGCAAAGGCTTCATATGCATAGGAAGACAGAAGTTCAAGGTTTGTTAGACTTAGATTTGTTCTCCTGTTTGTGAGAACACCAGAAAATTGCGAGAAGAAGTGCTCACAATCCACATTTGAAACAGGCATCCATATAGCTCTTAAAGCACCTACCACAAAAGATCTGTGGTCATCTTGCATTGAATTTAGTGCTTCAAATACACTAAGATTGGTGTGTGTTCTCAATAGCTCTGCGAGTTCAGCATATGCATGTACACACTGATCAAGTTCTATGTCTTTAAGTGATGGAACTTTTGAGGAAAGAACTTTAAGTTTGTTGCTAGTAACATCCTGAGTGAGTATATTTTGCTTGTGAAACAACTCTGCAACTGGTTGCAAGTACTTGCGAGCAGGATCATCTGCCATTAACTTGTCCAGCTTCAGCAACATGTGTTGTGCTGTTTTTTTTTAACAATTCACTGGTTTTTCCTTTGTGGAGACTCGAGCTTGTTGGCACTTTCCTTCACTTCATCACTGAAAACACCTTCACCAAAAATTTGCAGTCTCCTCCTCACAAACTGGAGTTTTGGATAGACTTCTGAAGCCATAGGCTTAGAATTAGTTTCCAAGCTTACCAAGAATGGTTTAATGAGGGAACTGACTGATTTCACAAAGAGTGATTGTACATGCAACATTCCGAGTTCCTCTTCGCCAAGGGTCTGTAGATGAGATGAACCACCATTGAAATTGTTCTCCCTTGCTGTCTCTGACTGCAGAAAAGCAAACAAAATCTCCCAGTTATCAGAAAGCCATTCAACTGCTGTCAACCAGGAGTTCCATCTGGTTACAACAGGAATAGGGAAAAATCCAGCACTAGAGCCTTCCTGTTGCAAAAACTGCTGGAAAGCATAACGTTTCTTCCTGGCATTTAAAAATATCTGCTTCACAGATATTACAACTTGGTTCAATTCTGAAAGACTGTGTTTCATGAGGACTCCAAGAAGATTCACTTTATGGGCCCAGCACTGCACTTGCACAATTGAATGAGGCAACAATATGGAAAGACCATCAAAACAAGATTTCATGTAAGAAGCTGCATCACTTACAAATGCCACCACCTGATCGTAGCCAACCTCCATATCTTGCAAGGCATCAGAAATAGCTCTAGCACATGTCCTGCCATTTACAGCTTCTTATGAAGTCACAGCTGCAACATACTGTTGTTGAGAGTCACAAGGCTCAACTGTAGAGAGCAAAACAACATAAATTGCTCTCCCTAACTTGTCTGTAGTTTCATCTGACATTATGGCAAAACTCTTTTCTTTCAGTGCTGTAATCACTTCGTCCTTTCTAAATTTTTGCTAAATGTGGCAGGTAATCTCGGCGCAGTGGCGTAGCCAGGATTTTTGTATGGGGGTGTTATGAAGCTTGCCCCCCCCCCAACCCGTATTAAAGTGGGTGGTCAGGGGGTCCTCCCCCGGAAAAATTTGGGTTTTTAATGTGTAAAATAGTGCTATTTTAGCAGTTTTCGGTACTTAAATTTAAATATTGTAATGGTAAAAATTTTATTAATTTTAATATGAAATTTGTTTGAGTGATGAATAAGAAATTTAATTAAATATTTGTAAGAATTAAATATCAAATGAAAATCGTAAGCTAATGATAATTTATTCGTTGGTATTACGAATTCCTATACTGCCAGTTTATCTGTGGACTCACCTGATTTGTCTAGCCAGAAGTAGAATCATCTTAGTATGACTAACAAAATTTGAAGCAGGTGATCAACCATAGAAAATGTCGAGCAAACGCGGGGCTCGATAGTGCATAATTTGGTCGATTTGCCAAACCAACGAAGGTTCGAAAGAGACCAAATTTAAGTGAGTAGGATTGGGTAAAGACACATTATAGCAGTTGTTATACGAGATAACTACAGACTAACATCATGTCTAATGAGGAGGAAACTTATTTCCTAAGGCTTAAGCATTTGAACGGAGAAGGAGCTAGGGGAAATGCAACAGAAATTGCTAACATTGATGATACACTTGATGAAAACGTAAGTCACAACGCAGAAGTATATCCGAGCATAGGCATAGAACAGTCTAACACCATAGAGGAACAGGACATGAACAATTCCGTAGGAAATACAAATAGTGTTGCTGCTAGTACACCTACTATGGAGGACTTCAGATTAATGTGCTTGCAAATGTCTCAGGGATTACTAGAAGAGTTGTCGCGTAAAAACAGACAACATATGGAGGAATTATCGTGTAAAAACAGAGATCATGCGGAGGAATTATCGCGTAAAAACAGAGAGCATGCGGAGGAATTGACCCATCAACTTTCGGAAGAACTATCACGTGAATTTGCCGTAATCATAAATAAGGTAAATGTGAGAATAACCGAAGTGGAACAGCGATTTAACACACAAATATGTGATAGCAATAATGAAATACGGAGTTTTAACGAGTCTGTAAGATTACAATTCTCGGCAGTAGAAGAACAGATATCGGAAGTACAACAAAAACTAATCAGTACCGAATCCGTTTGTCATGAAACCGCGAAACATACAGCCGAGGAAACAGTAACGCAAAACTTGCGTAACACCGAAGCTAGAATCGTAAGCGTAGCCGACGAGTTACAGCACCATAAAATAACGACAGTAGAGGAAATTAGTAGCGTGAATAAAAAAATCGGTCAGTTAGAAAATCGAATGATAGGAGTAGCGTTGCAAACAACGGACACACCAGTAACTGAGTCTAGTACTACTATACCATTGGGAACACATGATTCATCTACTTCTGTGCCACTACAAGCAGAGACGTTAGGAAATGATAACCGATGTAGAAATTTATGCACAGCAGGAGGACAACCTGTGGTATTAATGGACCCTGTAGTAGCCATTAATCAGAGGTGCCCCCCCCCCCCCCCCCAAACACTATGACTCCCCCCCCCCCAACCTAATGATGCCCCCCCCCCCCCCCCCCCCCCCGAAATATTTTGTTCCATTTTCTCAATGATTTACTTGATGATTTTATAATATTATCCTTTTTTAGTATTATATTTTGTCACATTTTGCATTAATTAAAACTGATTTTCTAATAATAATTTTGGTCATATCAGGTAATATTTAATATTATAATTTGAGCATACTTTGACATGTGACAATGTTCTTTTCAATCCTTGCTTGTTACCTTAATAGCTTAAAAATGAGATGAAATAGTATCACAACATCACTCACAATAGTTTAGTAGTACAATGGAAAATTTTAAAAATTCTGAATTAGACATATATTTAAAACAGTTAACATTGAGTTATATGTAATATATACATCTTAGCATAACAAACAAAAGTAATACAGATAACTGCCTGTTTGAAAATCTAGCTCAAATTGAATTTGTGTCTCCTTGCAATAACTTTCACTAGCAAAAAAAATTGCATGATTAAAAATTAACGCTGATCTATATCCTTGACAAAAGCTTCTTCCTTGAAGATGTAGATCGAGAGAAGATCTCAACGATTTCATCATTTGAAATGGATGCAAGCACATCTTTTTCCGAACACAGAACCATTAGATTTGACAGCCATCTGTCACCCATGCACGATCTCAGCCTGTTTTTCACTATACGTAACTTATTCATTGCTCTTTCTACGGAACAACTTGTAACTGCCAATGAGAGTAAAGTTGCATAAACAACTTTAATAGCTTTAAACCCAGAAAAGTTATTGAGGCATCGATAAGGTTTCTGAAACCCTTAGGTTACCCACAAAACATTTTTCTTTTCATCTCCCTTATCTTCCTTTTCCTCTTCATCACCATCGATTTCTTCTGTATTTATCAGGTTTTCATTAGCCACTTCAGTCTCTTCATCTTCCTTTGTTGATGTTCTTGGGCTTTCTTTTACCACATCGGATAGTGAGATATTTGGATGTGTGTCAAGGTATAGATCACTGAAGCTGTTCAGTTCTTCAGCCACCGAGTCACAATCCCACTTGTAGAAATCACACAACTCTTTGATGTCTTCAGATTTAACATTATCTTTCTCTGCATTAAGAACTCCTGTGTGAGAAAATTGGCTCATTTGCATAACCATTTTTAAGGAATGATCGGAAAATCTATCCTCGAGCTGACGATGCAGAGAATCTAAGAGCTTAAAATACATTTCAATTTTAAGTCTACGATTTAGGTCTATTTTGGGCTCGTCAACTCCAATCTCGTCCATTGCCCTCTTCCTAAACCTTATTCTTCCAGGTACTGATACAAGTGGATGAATGTCATATTTTTTTCGCAAAATATTCCGATTTAAAAAAAAAAAAAAGTGTTTATAATATGCGTGTTGTCTTGAAAGTACTTAAGGCACCCGCCTACCTGGGAGCGCATTCCGAACTTTCACTCGCTATCTAAGCAGCCTTCTCGGGTGACAGCGGTCGGTGCTGGAACTAGGCTGCAGCCGCGTTCCCTCGGCGGGAGTGTCATTCATTTTCCCCCTTCCAAGAATTGTCACAACCGTTATAGGGTGTTTCCAAACCTCCAATACTTCTGCTCTTATGGCGAAAAGAAAGATAACTGATACCGCGTGCAATTCTCTCTCTTTCAATCCATCCCTCACCCCACCCCCTTCCTTGTTGTTCCGACGCTACGTCCGTCGCATACAATGCAGTGACCTAATATTTTATTTCTGCATAGTTTGTAGAAAGGTCCAGCGCATACCCTTATATTAGTGCCACATACATCGCGTGAATAGTTAGTAAGATACAGAAGCCTGAAAAACCCATTTTTGGCCATGTTCAGGGATAATAAAATATTGTTATTTATGTACAGTTCATTTTGAAAATATATTTTAGTTCTTGTCTAAAGTTTGAGTTCTTTTCATACCGAATCCGATTTCTAAAATTTTCTGTAGTATTCTGTTTAAACATGTATTTTAAACACTATGTAACACTGTTCACTTGCTAGGTAAGCGAGCGCCTTAAGCAAGGGCAGTCGTTTGAAATGTGTGTTCTTTTCGTAGATAAATGGCGTGAACACACATTTACATAGTTTCGATATAAAAACGTGTTCTAACACGCTGCAGCGTGATTTTCTGACATGTAGACGGGCCCCGTAATAAGTGTCTGATACCGATATGTACATTTGTATTGCTTATTATATTTTACACTTACCTTTCTCGTTATGGTTCATAAATAGCAGTAGATGTCGATGTTCCCTCAACATAAGGTTTCCACGCAGAACTATCACTGCACTTCACCTCAATTATTTTTTTCCCTAATTTCTAAATTGTGCTTAACTTTATAAAAATGCTTCTTCTTGCAATGGTATGCCCACTTATCATGTCTAACATTCCCTTCACACAAAATCTCTAAACATTTATATTCATATTGCGTTTGCTTTTTAGGGATGGCTACAATACCAGCATTATATCACGATTACACTTCAAAAACTAATTAATTCGAAGATGATAACAATAAGAATAACGCACAAGCACAACCCGACTTCGCACTGATACATTCAGTAATGACAGACAATAGCTTCAGTGTGGTCCAGCCAATTCTGGGCTGTCGCTGCCAGCTATAACAAGCAAAACAATGAAATGAGAAGGAATGCGTGTAAAGTGATAACACTTTTCCTTTTTCTGTCCATATCTTTTGACTTGTAAAGAAAGTGTGGGGAATAATCGGAAATATGGTCTCAACTATCAGGCGGGCATGAGCTGAACAGAGGTATAGAATTTCCAAGCCTGATAGAATGCATCAGATTCTCCTTTCAATTGCACGGTCTGCGCAGGCGGGAAGCTTTTTATTTTTTATTTTTTACTTTTCAGTGTGTGCGCTTATTGTCGAAGCGGGGATAGGGACCATCCTGAACTGACAGATGCTAAAATGCTTTTGTTGAGGAAAGTGCGGGGTTGCCAATTTGATTTACAAGATCCCTTTCAATTATCAAAGCACCAGAAACGTATTTTCACATTAGAAGCTATAAGTATGTAAATAATATATATTTTTTTCTCGTCTTTTAACAACCCCCCCCCCCCCCCTGAAATTTTAATGACGCAGTCTGCGTCGTTACCCCCCCTTGTGGGCACCCCTGCATTAATCACCCTGCATGTCAATGGTCTGAAGAAAAACCTACGTTTTCTGCAAAATCTAGTGAAAATCCTCGCAAATTCTTAAAAACGTTCGAAGAGTATGTAACACGGTTTAACTTAACAGAGGACGAGAAACTTAGATGTTTGAGCAGTAGTTTAAGGAGCACTGCATATTACTGGTGGGAAATGCAGAGTAATAGCGTCACTTCTAGGTATTAGACCACCAGAATACGGTAATACTTAATACAAAACAGTCGCAGCATCATCGCGAGTTCCTAAATATTTTCAAGAACAAGAACCCGTTAACAAAACTGTGTATTTTTCTAACCCACAAGGAAGAGAATACATACTTACATCAGGAATAATTCTACACGTCATCAGAACGACATCCCAGAGTAACCCGGTGGAGCGGCGGATGCGTAATTTAGGAACGATTTTAAGGACCTTATAAGATTAGTGGGAAAGTCAAAGATAATTGCTACGAACTGCAAACCTTAGACAGTGGCGAAATTATTGGGAAATATAACATTACACAACTACGGCTGTATTGCCGATCGACATCTTGAAAAACTATGCTGACAAACAAGACTTAAAGAATAGCAAATTCGCTAATTTGAAACGTTACGATAAAGAAATATACCTGGAAAAATAATTAAATTTATTTTTTCTACAGATTAAAGACAGTTCACATCATTAGCGACACCTGCAATTTATAGGTTATTTCGGATATTAACCGGATGGTAATATCTTTATGAGCATTTATGTGCTTTTGGTGTCGACGATTTGTTTTAGTCCACTGAGCGGATAGGCCAGTGAAGACTGATTATGTTGTATTGTCGTCGACGTTTATTGTGTCACACCACCGAGTAAGGTGCGATGTGGAATTTATTTATTGTTGTTTATAGTTGATAACCTACGCCAGTGTCTGCTAAAATGATGTAGTATAATTATCTGAATGAAAAAAATAATAATAATATTTCTTTTGGAACGGCGTTGATTCTACAATTGCAATGTTACAAGAATCCAAAAACCGTGTCAAGCAAGTCTGATAGTTTACTTCAAGATGAATTCTGACCAAATGTCATACCAATTAATTTCACCATGAACTAATACGTCACTGCCTGATTGCCAGCGCTAATTATCATACTACTACACAGGTGAATTTCCTATATCTTATTGACTTCCTACAACGCTAGCGCTCCACATGTTAGTTAAATCTATTAATCTTTTTCGTAATATACTTCGTTACTATAGTGCACGTAACATATTAAAAAAAAAAAATCAAACTAGGGACTTTTAATTGATTTTGCTAGAGACAGATCTTTATGATGTTTGATTGAGTCAAAATGACTAGTTTAGAGAAAATATAATTTATTTATGATTCGACGATGTTGCGAAGTATTAATTTTATTGGTGTATAATTAATTCACACTGCTCATCAATACCATGGTTATATTAGTTATGAACATTCCCAATTACTTTTATCGAAAAAGCCTTTTAGGTAGTGCCGTCGTCCGGGGTTTCGGGCTTGAGTCCGGTGCGGCTCCTAGCGGGAATGGCTGTTGTCGATGTAGTGTTTCCGGATGGGCGCCAGACTAGCTCTGTTTCTAGTCAATAGGTGAGTCGTGGGGTCTGTTGCCCCTGCGTGGCCCACTAGGACCGTCGGCGGTGTTGCGTGGGATGTGAGGGATTCCCTACTTGGTGGTGGTTGGGAGTTGTATGGCTAATTGATTAGGCACTGAATTAATGCAGCAAATGACGTGCATCGTTTATTCATGCGACTGTGGGTTTGGTGTAATACCGTGGATTACACGCCACGTCGTACAGAGGGTGACGTCACACAATACATAAGTTACACAATTACACAGAGTTATTCTGAAAAGTTACGTAATGAAGGTGTGGCACAAGTTTACTGAAATGTTACGTGGTGGCGCGTTGCACAAGTTTACTCAAGAATGTTCCAGGTTCAAGGCGTCGCACAAAATTACTAAAATGTTACGTATTAGCGTGGCACTAGGCGGTTCTGAGCATGGTTACACAAAAGAGGGGTGAGGGCGATTGGAGGCGGCCAATCCCGTATATCTATGTTTCGAGGCGGTGTTCGCGTCCACTGTAGTGGAGCGCGGACCGCAGCTAAATTCGTCCAAGTTCCCTTACGGGGTGGTGTCAGCGCCGGGGCGACTGGCTTCAATTCAAGTTCTGTGGTTCGGGAGGCGGCCCGTGTCGTATACTGAAAACTACCCCGCAGACCAAGTGTGGTGCAGGGGGTTTTAAAATTTATGCGGCCGGATTAAGTCCTGGACTGAAAATTTGGACCGGGCACGCACAGAGAGATTAATAAAAAGAGGTTTCGAGGAAGTGACTATAATTACCAGAAGTGAGTTTAATGCAGACAATGGATGATGTCTCTCCGTGGGACGTGCGTCTGCCCCGGTCCACGAGTCGCGCTGTACTGCCGTCGTGTCATGGCGTCCGGCCGAGGCTCGGTGTCCCTCGCGCCAGGGTTGACCTCATTACATTATTTTCCCATTTAACAAGTTAACAAGAGATTTTAAGGGCGCTAAATTCCTACATTAATTATTAAGGCTAAATTAACATTACTCATCCCTTCTACAATTTAGAGTTAGTATGTTTACAAATTATGTTTTTTAAACTATATGTCACACCAGAGACTGTTTGTCTCTTGCCGGACTGCTCCGGTGGGGGGTAATAACGAAACACAAGGGGTTAATAATTATGTCACATGAAATACTTAACTAATCTAGACAGAAGGCCGCCAGGGGAACACACACACGTATCGACACATTTTCACACGTGAGTGCCCGGGCACTCCTACGTCGCACTTTCATTAAGCGAACGTTTAACTTATACGTAATGTTGTTTATATTCTGTGTGCGTTTTATCAAAGTGGTCGACTGTAATGTCGGTCTTTTTATTGTGGGGCTGGGTTCTACCATGCTCGTTGGTTCTACCTTGTCTGCTGGTGGCTCGCCTGACTCGGGTGGGCCGCGGCTAGGGGTGCGTTTCGTTAGCGGGAACGTATACTGGCGGTTTCAGGTCGGGCTTTGGGGTGGCCTTCGGTCGACCGACGTCAGTAGGTAGGAGTGCATACGAATGGTGAAGAGTTATGAAGACAAGATATGTGTATATCTTGATGAACATTACATCAGAGACAAACACTTTAGTTAATTGAGAATGTTACCTTATTGTCATGAGTGACATACATGCTTCTGAACTGATCGAAAGGACTTGAACTATTCATGTTGAATTGTTAATGCTTATAAATATTGTTTTTGTAAGTACAGTAAACTCTCGATTATCCGGGCCTGGATTATCCGGTTTTCGGGTTATCGGTGCTTGATTTTTTTATGAAGCTGTAAAAAAATTACGGGGTGTAGCTACGCAGAGATTGTGCTGCGGTTTTTTTTTTTTTTTACTGCTGTGTCAGAAAGCTATTGACCTGACCCTTCAGACCCTCGTTCCCCTGCTATTTTCACCCGTCAATTTGTCACACTTTAAACCAAAAAGGAATGCCTTGACTGCTGCTTCCGGCTCAACTCCCCCCCCCCCTTTTTTTTTCATTTTCTTTTCAAGCATTCTTTTCACAGCGCCCCGCCACGCTAAAAAAAAAATTTCCCTCTACCTCTTTTACCTACCCACACTCCTGACGGCTGGAAGAGGCATTTTTCACGCAGTTATTTACACCAGTTCTCCCAGGCACATTTGTTTTTGTAATCATGTCTGTTAAAAGGAAACGTAAAGTGCTGACAATAGCAGAGAAGTTAGAAGTTGTGGACAGGTTAAAAAAAGGAGAAACTGCCGCAAAATTAGCACAGGAATATGAAATTGGAATCCAAACCGTGCGAGACATTAATAAAAGAAGTGCATCCTAATTTTAATAGGCAGAATTAACAAGAAACAATTATCTTGCCGGGCGAAGTAGAAGAATAAAATGCAATAGCTGGAAGGGGGGAAAAAAGGTGTATAATATTGTGCTGTGGTTCAGACACTTATTTTGTAGTGACCCCGGATAATAGGTCGTTAAAAGGGTGGAGGGAGATTCTGAGTTGGGACTGCCGCCGCTCTCCCTCCCGTAGCAATAAAGGGGACAGGAGAAGGATGGCGGCAACACAGTGCCAGTATTGTTTACGGTCCAATAAGCTGGGACACGGTATACAAAGCCTTTGCTTGTACTCATAGAATTCTACTGAAGAGAGACATTTTTTTGACAGTAAATACACCATTTTTAAGTGGTGAAACGAATTATCCGGGTTTTTTTTAAGGGCATTCAATTATCCGGGCATCGGAAGGTCCCAATTAACACGGATAATCGAGAGTTTACTGTAGTATATATGTTTAGGATAAGTTGATTTTGAGTCAGCAATTTTGTCATTGAATTATGTATTCAACTTTAAGAATGACATGCACAAATTTGTTTTATCAAATTTAACTTTGATAATGGTGTTACACGAATGATAAGAGTGAACATACAAAGAACAATGGACATTTTCCTTAGACTAGTCTAAACCAAACAATTACAATTCTTGATGTAAAACTTTATAATGGTTGAGTGAATGTTAAAGATGATCTCAGAAATTTTATGTGAAAAAAAATTGAGTCATTGATCATCTTTGGAGCGGCATTTCTATAAACGCTCAATTCGTTTATAGATAACTAACTTGATATAATTAATGTAACAAATTATGTAAGGGAGTTATAGTTCTGGAAGACGTGCGAGTGAAGCCTACATTTTATTTATTTTATGGTTTAAGGAGGGAAAACAATTTTGGAAGTATTGATTAGTCATTCATGTCTTCTATGGAATTTATAAATTTTGATATTTCAAATTTAGCGCTGTTATCTTCTTCTTTTCCTTACTGGTTTTGTTTAATGAAAGTTTTAACGTCGATGGATGTCAAAATAATTTGGCGGTTGTTTTGGAATGTTTGAAGGATTCGAGGTTTTTTTAGGAAAGATCTACGATTGGAACAGACATGTATTCGGGTCGAATCACTATTTTCACCCGTTATACTATCTATAAATTGATCCGGGACAACCGCGGAGTTCGTTATTTAGCTGAAAACGACGAGTGAATAGAAACTTCTGCAGTTTTAGTGACGGAATTAGGGAAATTTCCAAACTTCAAGTAAACTACACAACCGCGTCGGTCGTTTCGTTTGTTGGGGATTAGGCACGAGAAAGACATTTAAAATCTTCGGAAGAGCTCCAGAGGAAAACCACCAGGCGTTCCTAGCGTTTGGCGATGCCGATCCCGAACATCCGAAGGACGAGTCTTTGCCGGGACGACATCCCGCTATCTACAGATGTGACTGCAGTTTCTTCAGAGAACAGACTGTTGGTGATGAGGTCCATCCGTTTCTGATTTTACCACTTTCCAGAGCCAGAAGGACGTCCAGTCGCGGAAGAACGAGACGACGAATTCGCCGTAGTTTTGAACCCTCTTTTCAGTTCGAATCCAGTGTCTACCCAAATCCAGGAGTCCTACTTCATCACTCATGCTCTCCGAGACACTAGTTTAGTCGGTAAACTGCTGACGTGATTTTAGAGAATACTAAACCCACAATACAGGTGTGTAAATACTATTATTTAGGAAAGGCTTTACTCTTACGTACTTAAGGAATTTATGACTCTCACAGTAATATTAAATAATAATGGAAATATAAATTGATAGTTTCAACTATATGGTGATTACTGTGATGGGTAAACGAGATTAAATCCTCATTGTACGAATGAATCCTTTTCGGTTTGTATGATTTATAAGGCAGTAGTTTCAAGGTGCCCTTTAACACATAAATTTATATACCGACTAAGTTTCGCTATATATATATATATATAACACTGGCAGTCAATGACAGTGAAGTATTATTTAAGGTCATATGGATACTAATATATCAAGTCATTGAAGAAAGAATCAGATATCAAATGAAAATCGTAAGCTAATGATAATTTATTCGTTGGTATTACGAATTCCTATACTGCCAGTTTATCTGTGGACTCACCTGATTTGTCTAGCCAGAAGTAGAGTCATCTTAGTATGACTAACAAAATTTGAAGCAGGTGATCAACCATAATGTGCCCAACGTAACTGAACACAGATATGTACATAATTTGTTTTCCATTGGACATATTCAAGAAATCTGTGTTTAAAGTCATGTTGATTACTATTGTTGAGTATTCTACCAAAATAAATGTTTTTATTTTATTGTGGTACTAATTATCACTAGGTTATGTTAGTCATAACACAAGGCGCCCAATCCCATTTAATATTTGTTTTTTATTGTATGCTAATGATAGTACAGAATAATTTGGTTACCATAACTTTGGGCATGTTATAGTCAGCCGTATGCTTACACTGGTTCCAAGATTTTGGGTTCCATGTTTATCTGGCTGGAGTTGGTGGTAGGTTTGCGGTGGTGTTTGGTGTCTGATTTACAGGCTGCCTGCATAGGTTGTGGGCCTTGACTTCCAAAGTACCTCGTGGTGCTGAGCTAACCCACTTTGGAGCCACACCCATGCAGAAGTTTCGAGCGCGGACCTTAAATAACATGGAGCAGGGTTGGCGTGTGGTCCGCAAAGAAATGTCTGTCGTCTTGTCTGGTCCACTATGGCGTCGATAAGCAGATGCATTTACTTGGCATTACCCTGGGAGGGCCAAATCCGGCAAGGGCATGCCCCAACATAGACACATGTATATCCCACTTCTAGTGGTCTTCCCCTATGTGGATTCGGAACTTAACGTTGATTTCCTGATTCCTCCACTCGGTGGGATTTACTTGCGGATGGTAAGTGGTTGTAGTGTGGTGATCCAACCCTCATTGGTGATAGTCGGCTCGCCATCGTCTGCCACTGAACTGGCAGTCGTCTGTCAAGAGTACCCGGGAAAACCCGTAGTGAGGAAAAAATTTCCTGTCTAGCAAATCAGCGATCGTCCAATGCGACCTCATGGTGACAAGTACTATCATTTGGAACATGTTGCATGGTCTTCGGGTATGCTGTTTCCCTACCCTGTCTGACTGCCGCGACTTTCTCTGCTGACACCGCAGGCACTGCTGGACATAGTTCTTTATATCCTGAGTGACTCTGGGCCAGTGGAAAGTATGGCAGAGCTTTCTTTGAATCTGTTCGGCCCCTGGGTGACCGAAGAGGTCGTGATTTTGATAGAAGTGGAGCATTGTGGTCCATGCTGCTGGAGGCATGTAATTGTGCCAGGTCTCTGTGTTTCTAGGGCTTTTGGTTTGCAGCATCCCAACTAGACAGCACTGGTATAGCTGTATCCGACCTCTGCATCTGACAGTTGTGATTGATGCATGACCAGGATGACACTGGCCAATGTGTCAAGGATTTCTGGGTCTGGTTGTTTTGGCCCCTCTTACCATTGTATACAGTAGAGCTGGTGACTGTTTCTTCGGCGGGGTCGGAGAATTACCTGGCGGGTGTAACATGTTGTCCTAGCTGTGTTATGCGACAGGTCATCAGCAAGTAGATTCTCGTGCCCTGGTATATGATCTACATTAAAGTCAAAAATTTGTAGAGTTAGAACCCACCTGGTGAATTTTGAGTTTCGCCCTTGAGTCGAATCAAGCCACTTTAGGCACTGGCTATCATTTTGGAGTGTGAACTGTCTCCCCTCTAGGTGGTGCTGGTACCAGCACACCACTAACACGACCTCCACGCACTCTTGTACATTCACATTGTAATTCTGCTCGGCAGGCTCAAACTTGGCACTGGCATACGTTATCACACTATGCTCCCCCCTTCTCCTTGTTGGTAAAGGACAGACGGTGGCGAGGGCGTGGTCCGCCTCGCTCCTCCACCAGAATCTGGCTTTCGGAGATAGTAGGTCGATCATGAAAGCGGGAGCTGACTCTGGTGTGGTGTGAATGGAGTGTTGCACCGGAGTGGTGAGACTGCGAGATTAGGCGGACGAGAGCTATTCTGTGAGTGTTCATCTCTTGCACTGTGCCATCCTCATATGAGGTATCTACTATCAGGACACTGATCTTCAGCTCTACCATGCCGCTAAACTGTTTTCAGGAGCAGAAATTTGAACTGAAGTAACATTGTTCAGAATGGGCAGTTGCGCGATGCTTTTACACCTTTGACGTCGTCCGACCGAAGGCCACCCTAAAGCCCGACCTGCAACCGCCAGTATTCAACCCCGCTAACGGAACGCGCCCCTAGCCATGGCCCACCCGAGTCAGGCGAGCCACCAGCAACCAAGGTAGAACCCGGCCCCACCCAAATAAACAGACCGTCATTTCAACCAACCACGTTATAAAAACAAACACTGATTATTAAACAGTATTACGTATTAATTTAAAGTCGGTTGACGAAAGTGCGACGTAGGAGTGCCCGGGCACTCACGTGTGTGATACGTCGATACGTGTGTGAGTGTTCCCCTGGCGGCCTTCTGCCTGTATTAGTCAATGAAACCATATGACATAATTATTCATCCCTCGTGTTACATTATTACCCCCACCAGAGCAATCCGGCAAGAGACGAACAGTCGCTGGTGTGACGTAAAATTTAAATGAAATAATTCCTAAACATAATAACTTCAATTTGTAGAAGGGACCAATGACCTTGATTCAGCTTTAATAATTAACGTTAGAATTTAACGCCCTTAAATTCTATTATTAACATATCATATCAGAAACTAACGTAATGAGGTCAACCCTGGCGCGAGGGCCACCGAGCCTCGGCCGGACGCCATGACATGACGCCAGTACAGCGCGACTCGTGGACCGGGGCGGACGCACGTCCCACGGAGAGACATCATCCTTTGTCCACACCGAGTTCGCTTCTGGTAAATATAGTCACTTCTTAAAACCTCTTTTTTAATAACCTCTCCATGCGTACCCGGTCCAGTTTTCGGTCCAGGGCCTAATCCGGCCGCATAAATCTAAAACCCCCCTGCACCACACTTGGTCCGCGGGGTAGGTTCAGCATCCGGCACGGGCCGTCTCCCGAGGAACAGAACTTTAGTTAAAATCAGTCGCTCCGGCACTGACACCACCCGCAAGGAATCTTTGAACGAATTTAGCTGCGGTCCGCGCTCCACTACCGTGGACGCGAACAACGCCTCGATACGTAGACTTACGGGATTGGCCGCCTCCAATCACCCTCACCCCTCGTGTGAATAACCAGGCTCAGAAACGCCTAGGGCCACGCTACTAAGTAATAGTTAGTGACTTTGTACGGCGCCTTGAAACTGATCGTTTTCGTTCATAAACTTGTGCAATGCACCCTCGTGTAACATTTCCTTTGTAAACTTGTGCAACGCACCTCCAAGTAACATTCATAATCTTGTGCAACGCACCCTCGTGTAACATTTCCTTTGTAAACTTGTGCAACGCACCTCCACGTAACATTCGTAAACTTGTGCAACGCACCCTCGTGTAACATTTCTTTTGTAAACTTGTGCCACGTTTTATTAAGTAACTTTCAGACTTAGTTGTGTGTAATTGTGTAGTTTTTTTTTATTTTGTGACGTCACCTGTTGTACGACGTGGCGTGTAACCAATGACGTTACACCCAGGTCACAGTCACCTGAATAAATGACACACGTCATTTATTGCCTCATTTCAGCGTATGATTATTTCACCCTACGATTCCCAACCACCGCCGAGTAGGGAATTCCTTAAACCCACGCAACATCGCCGACGGTCCTAGTGGGCCACGCAGGGCAATCGACCCCACGACCCACCTACCGATTAGCACCAGAGCTAGTCTGGCGCCCATCCGGACACATTACATTCACAGCAGCCACTCCCGCTAGGAAACGCACCAGGACTCGAGCCCGAGACCCCGGACGACGGCAGTGAGGTTAGTAATAAAAATTTTTTCTGAGTATCTGTATGTGTGTTATTTGTCAGTGTGTCATTCCGATGGCGAGAATGGAAACTATAAACTTATAAAAAAAATTTCTTTTATGCATGGGCGTATATAGGGGGGGGGGGGTTCAGGGGGTCCAGACCCCCCCCCCCCCTTAGCGTACAACATAATTAAAATTAACAGAATATTGATGACGGATAATATAATCTGTGCCACAAAATATGAGCACGCGTCACAACAATGAACTACCTATATATGCTACGTGGACACTGCGCTTTGCACATCCCCTCTACCGACTTCTGCACACCATTCATACTGCACATTCGCCGCACCCGCCTCCCGCGCGACGCGCTTACTGCGCATGCGCACAACAGTCGAGTCTCGCGACCTTGATAGAACGACGCGCCTTCGTCAGCCAAAATATTTTTTCAAGCCATCTTTTGTTGCTATTAAATGTCTACTCTTGAATAAAAATTTATTATGAAACGGTCATCAAAATAAGTATCACTTTTGGATTTTTTTGCAAAAAAGGAGAGAGTGAAATCCCACCTTGAAGAAGTTGACTGACTGCTTTACTGGAAAATCTGTTATCCGAGAAGATTTTCTAGAATTTATCAACCTAGAAGATGTTTCAGCTCAAGCGTTAGCGAAGACTATTATAACGCATCTCTTAAGCTATAATTTGGACATGGATAAATTTATTGGGCAAGGGTTTGATGGTGCTGCAGTGATGAGTGGTCGCTTACGAGGCGTGAGAACAATTATCGCAGAACAATACCCAAAAGCGCAATTCGTACACTGTGTGGCTCACGTTCTGAATTTGGTTTTAGCTTCTAGCGCATTCAAGTGAGGTACCTATGATAAGAAACTGTATCGGAACCATAAAAAGTATAGTAAACATTTTTTCTCAATCTCCACTTAGAGACAGTCTTATGAAGAAAATTGCGGATCAAAATAACTCATCTCATTCAATGCTTATCTCTCTTTGTGAGACGCGATGGACAGAAAAACATGTGGCTGTTGAAAGATTCGCAGAAATGTTTCCAGTAGTACGCACAGCACTTGATACACTTCAGGATTCTGCTAATAGAAATGTCAGAACTGAAGCATACCACCTGCAAACAGCTATGGAAAACAGCCAATTCATCGTGTCATTAGTTGTACTGAGAAAAGTATTTTCATATACAGTAAATCTAAATAAGGCAATGCAAAAGATCAATGTCGATTTGACCAATATTTTCAGTTATGTAAAAACAATAAGAAATACTTTACAAAATATTCGGAATGAAAACGAGTTCGCGATACTTTTCGAGCAAGCAAAGAATATCAGTTTAAACGACATAAATGTTGCAAGAACGACTGGAAGGCAAACTCAGCGCAGTAATGTTCCAGGAGAAACTGCTGGGATATATTATTGTCGAAATGTATTTTACCCTTTCATTGACCATGTGATTACAAAACTTGATGCACGCTTTAAACCACATGAAGAAACAATAGAAGGGATTCAAATGCTTCTGCCTAAGAAGATCAATAGGGATCGAGGATAAGCGAAAGGCTTAAAAAAATAGCACTATTATTTTTGGGAGAAACTGAAGCAAATAATTTTTCAAGTGAATATGAAATATGGCAGAATCATTGGGAACATATGGCGAACAAACCATCCACCGCACTAAAAAGTCTAGATCAGTGCGAGAATCAATTTTTTCCTACTATAAAAAAGCTGCTCACTATTTTGGCCACACTCCCATTGTCCACAGCAACTCCAGAAAGATGTTTTTCAACCCTAAAAAGGTTAAAAAACTACTTAAGAAACAGCATGGGAGATGAATGACTAACTGGGCTTGCGTTGATGAGCGTTCATCGTGACATAGTTTCTGAACTGGATTCAGATGAAATCATAAATATGTTCGCCATAAGACGTAAAAGGCTAAATTTAATACTTTGAAGTTTTCTATTTTTTTTTTTTTAACTTTTTACCTATAATTTATTATTTAATTTTGAAGGCTTTTTTTATGCCAAATGTTAAATGATAGTAGTCTTTTTTATGTCAAAATGTTTTATGTTGATTGTGCAATATGGAAATAAATAAAAACCGAAGCATCACAAAGATAGGATAAAAATAACTATGTAGTTTAAAAAATAATAATATTGATATACAATATTATGTTTATGTTATCTATCTTCTACTTTGTTACTTTTATTATAGTTAAATAAATTCTTTACGAACATTACTTACAAAATTTATTTTAATGTACTTAAAGTAACTATTGTTTGTATGTAGCTTAATTATATGTAGCTGAACTAGTGTGTACCCATTTCATGTTTAAGTGATTGCTAAATGACTATGATTTGAGCGTTTAGATTTTAAGCTTTTACCCGTGGACCCCCTCCATGTGAAAGCTATTGCTACGGCCGTGCCTTTATGTGATATAGAATATTTTTATTATTAAAAAGGAACCTGAATCTCAAAACATTTTCGTAAATATTTTTAGACATGTAGTACTTTTTCTTACAAGAAATAAATTTGGCATTTGCATTACACAACTATATTTTCCCTGGTTAAATCTTTTTCTCATATATGTAAAAGAATTATCCAATTTTCTGGTGTAACTTTCTACTCATTTTAAATTATTACTAACATGCTTATCAATCAGAGAAGAGATGAACTGAATGAAAAATTATCAAATTTTCATGAAAAACTGCCTTTTCCTCATTGTGATGACCTACCAATAACGTCAACACCAAAAGGAATGTTGCCACTAGAGGTGTAAAAGTAACGAAAAAATGTGTACTCGTATGTATTCGTTACTATAACAATTAGTACTCGTTACTTTCGTATCGTTACTCGTTACTTCTGATACCGCATGACATGGCACATGCTATTGACGCCACTCCCGCTGCCTGGTTTTAGCTTTTAATTAATTATTAGTATTGTAAAATATCTCAGGGTTTTTAACGGGGGTTCGGCCTCGTGGCTGCAGGAGGGAGTGCGTCTCGGAGTTTGAAAATTACGTTCAGAAATTACCTGGGCTGTTTAGGCCACCCAGGACGCCTTGAAAATAATTAATAAACAGATTATCAGAACACTGCACTTTATTCAACGTCGATACACTGGATGGTCCTTTTACTGGCCGCGTCCGTTGTCGTACCGCTGTGACACACGTAAACGCCGGCGAATAATACGCGCGACCAGGATAGGTTGCAAAGTGAATCGACGGGCTGAAGCTGTGGCTACGTGTCTCTGAGTAAGATTTAGCATACAGTCCCGGAATTGTGGACGCAACAAATTATACAGAAAAGTTAACGAGTAGCGGAGTCCCTGTGATCAGGGTGGTTTGCAGCCTAGCCTGCGACAAAACTACAGACTCGAAAAGTTATGCAATCACGTCAGTGAGCGACGTACGCGTAAAGTCTCAATGCGTGGCAAGATAGTCACTTAAAACACACGTTGCCAATTACACTAAAACATGAAGAAAGTTACAATATGAAAGTTATTCAGTCTTTCACAAGATTCTCGACGATAACAATTAATGGGCTACTGGAGCCGAAAACTGTGTGCCAATATTACGCGGTCCTTAAACTGGACATGGCCTTACGTATTACGTTAAAAATCCCTAAAGGGAATTAAATATTAAGTTAAATGTCGCACGAAGTATCGTGCGACTTAAGAGGGGTCGGCGCCGAGCTAATTGAAAGGTTTGTAGAAACTTACACTATTGCTGAAATGTTGATGAGAAACTAGAAGTGCTGGCCCGACGTTCGCGGAGCGTCCGACCCCGGAGAGCCCGCGACGAAGACTGCTCGAGACCGCCCGGCGGCCTCGCGCCTAAACGCGTGGAACGCGGGAAAACCGACCCGACCAGTTTTGGACTTAGAAACAAATTACACGACATATGCTTATAAGACAATTAGACATAATTACCCTTACATGAACCCTTCTTTTAAATTGTTATTAATTTGGTTGTTCTAATTAACAAAATAATCAAGAGTTTAATTAGGCGCATTGCCATACCCGGCCGGTCGCTGTCGTATTCGCGGCGTTCGTTGCGGTGCACTTTCTTACACTTTGTGAAGATCACGCTCGGGCGTGTTCGTCGCACTTCGGAGCCAGTGTTGTTGTGGCATAACGACCTTTGCGGACCAGAGGGAGCACCGGCGGTTGGCGTCACTATGTTATGTAACAGCATCGAATCGAGTCGTATTTCGTACGCGTACAGTATGACGTCGCGTAAATAAAAATAAATCGATAATAAACAATTAAAAATATTTGATAATTAACAGCTTTTGTTAACCAAGAAACAATTAACTCTCATTAGAGCGGCTTTATTATAATATATCTTTTAAGATAAGAACATAAAACGTGAAAATACGCGATTATAAAAAACAAAAACATACATATTTATAATTTGTAAAAAATACTTTCTTACGTTGTTTCTGTTCGAATCTAAAACTTTGTCTACACACACAATACCTTTAATAAACAGTAAAAAACTTGGACGACGAATTTCCAAATTATACTTTTATTAGGGCGCGGTTACACGGGAGTCTGAACTACTTCAGGTGAACTTGTTCAGCTGTTGAGTGCGGTTACACACAGTCTGAACATGTTTTGTTCGAGGCCATTTCCCATTTAACTTAAACAGGTTGGCAAAGTAGTTCAGATCGACATATCTTCTACATTAGCCTCTGATTGGCTGTTTAGAATATAAATAGTCTTTTGCAGAAATTCAAGATGGAAAGTGTTTCTGGCACAAGTTCGAGTAATATTTTACCGAATGCAACAAAAAAAATCAACAGATAATTATATATATATTTTTTAATTGATCCTGAACTTAATTTTCTTAAAACTGAGATAGGTACTCTCGCTCAAAAAATAATAAAAAATAAGTTAAAATATTTTACTGTGCATGTTGTTTGAATTCCCGATATGTAAAAAAAAATATTCAGCAATATGTAAACACATTCCATTTCTGCTGATAATGCTGTATAAACAAGTGAGAAAATCCCGCGTTTTCTGGATACAATTACAAAATAGAGATCAACAACACAGTCATTCGTTGATAGTAGACAATCGGTATTAGAGCTAAACACACTTTTCAGCAACTACAGTGTAACCGTACACTTTCGCGTTTGTAAACGTGTTTACTTAAACATGTTCACCTGAAGTAGTTCAGGGTCCCGTGTAACCGCGCCCTTAATAAACAAACATCGTTCTTTGTAACGAATAAGCGCGCATGCGTGAAACATACGAAAGATGCGAGTAACGAAATGCATTCGTGTGTAACGTTTCGTTACTCGTTACTAGATGCCGCACCCGTTACTCAGTAACGAATACATACGGTTTGCTACAGTTCTAGTTGCCACACTTACATAGTGACTTCGTCAACCCGACATTGTTTATTTCGATAGCCGCTATACAAGTTTCAAGAACAGACTTTTAGATGTCCATCGGAATGAAACTAGCGGATCATTCCGCGAGGGATTTATTCCACAAGTTTCTAGCATAGGCTCCTACACGTTGCCGCTAGAATGCGCTGTGTAACATGTTTCCCTGTTTTTCGACTACTTTCCTGTATTGTCCCACTGCATCTTGCATCATTTTGTTGTATATTCTATGTGTTGAAATGTATTGAAATAAATTGTGTACGGCAGTGGTTTAAGTTATTTTCTACTGTTTTAACATCTTAAACGTCTATTTACGGTGTTCGCAGTTAAAGGCAAAGAAAAGTGGTATGTTTTCAGTATTACTTAAATATAAGTCCAACTTAAAACAGGTTTTCATTGTTGAAAGATAATTGGCTGTTATAGTTAATTTCAAGTTTAGCAGCTTCTCCGCAAAATAAATAATATATTTCTACCAATGGTGTTAGAAAACACTTCATACGGTCTTCTCATTTTCCTGATAATAGTCTTTCAAATATCTACTAGTTTCTGAGAAATTACCGTTTATAGGTTATATTAGGTAGCCTTGCAATAACGCGGCCGTCGCCATGTTTTGCTTCATTTTTTAGCCGAGATATTTTTGTGGGAGAGATTGGTCAGGTTACTTGCTGTAGTTAAGTAAATTTATTCCTTGCTTTATTAGTGTAGCTGAGATGGTTTCCCATGAAAAAAAAAATACTCCTGTTATTTAATGTACTGTTATTGGACATACGTCATTGCAGTTTTGTATTGTTTGTCATGGACAAAATTCAGATAAAAATGAAAATACAAAATGAAGATACAAATTCACAGAAAACAAGACTAAATCAGCTGATGTCGGACAAACGAAAAAACAAACAAAAAAAAATTCCAAATACTTTAGGAGATATCAAATTTTTTAATTTTCATCACAATACCTGTGCATTCATGCGGCGTTAACCATTGTTTCTTGTTTACGAGTATGAATTTTTTTTTTCACGACGTAGGAGAACGTCTTTATAATTTTCTACTAATGGCAAAGGAATTGTACCTGCCTCTAACTTAGGTGAGTTTTTAGCGTTTCAAATTTTAATGTTTTATTTGTCATTTAGATATTGTTGCGCAAGTTATAAGTAAAAAAAAAGAATACGTGAGTTCCTACTGTTCATCCTTTGTCCCGGTTTGTTTGGTCAGGTCAGTTACATTATAAATACTTTAAAACTAAACAACCATTAAAATTAATTTACATTATTTTTAATGTCCGCTTAGTTTGAAAGTATTTATAATGTAATGGACATAATCGACCATTTTAATTAATTAGGCATTCACGAACACACTGCAAAATAAAAAAATGGCGACAGTTGAATGATTGCACAGGTCTTGTCTTGTATAGCAAAATAAGAACAGCGATATCTTTTAAAGTATTTGGAATTTCTTATCTCCGCCAGGTTTAATGAAAAGAGGAAGTTAAAGAGCATACAATAAAAGTATTCTTGGATTTTAAACATTTTTTTTTTTCGCAAATACCGCTAAACTTCATATTTACCCTATTTGAAAACAGCCATGGCTACACTGTATTCCTAAGGTTGTCCAGACAACCACAGGAACAAGTTGCTGCTAGTATCAAGTAAACAATAATGCTGCAATAGCAATCAGGCCAAACTGTCGTGTAAAACAGTCCCGGCTACTGTACGCTAATATAGCACAACATGGTATTGGCCAAGTCACTGCTAGAGCTACCTACTGTAACCTATAAACGACAATTTCTCAGAAACTAGTATGAATTTTGAAACACACTTTTCAAGGAAAATAGGGGAATGTTTTGTAAGTTCCGGATAGTTATACTTACCTTTGTGGTGGTTATTTTTAGAAAGGAGACCAATTTTTGATAAAAGTTGCATACCACACTTTGGCGATCCTCTGTGAGGTAAGAAGGGTGTGGGAAAACCCCCCTCCCTTTCTCCCCTTTATCTCTCAATTAACCATTTGAAATAAAACCTAAATACTGGAGTGATAACAAAGATAATCTACTGCTTGCAACATCTGTTCTTTGAAGTCAGTTCATTGTAAAAATGTTTTTGAAGTGAAAACGTCTTTAGCTGCGTTGAGCGATTTTTGGTAGGGGCAAAACTTCTGAGTTCGCGTCACCGACATGCTAGTGACGTGTTGCGCCAGACTGGCGAATCGCAGCGGCCTGTGTACAAGTATACGCATATATACACTAATACATTGTATATACTCGACTGTATCATGTGCATGTTGGACTGTTTTTTGGATGGGTAAAATCTTGTGAGTTCGCGTCACTGACATGCTGTAGCAGCAGTAAGTGAAGTTAATTTGACCACGTGAATACATTACCTAGGTCTGACATCACTGGTAAGTCATAGCTAGGTAATTAATTGTTACGTAATTTTGACATACCACTGACATCTGTTGTGACTAAAAAAATGATGTAAGGATAAATGATATAAATATCATGCTGACATCATACTGATATAATACCAAAATCATTTTCTTACGTACATTTGACGTAGAAATGATGTCATATTACACATTTAAAAACAAAGTTTTAAGTTTTCACTTCTGTTTGATTTTAACTTTCGTTGAAATGTCAGAAAGGTTTTAAGATAGCTTTTTAAAAGTCTAATATATTTCAAAATGTTGGATTTTCCATTTATCCAATAGGATTAGAATGCCTCTTGAAATCCTCTGGTCATCTTCAATCCCCCTTCAAATCTCCAGCTGGGTCCTCTGGTGCCACATGTCCGAGTTTATTCCTTCATCCTGATGGCATGGTCTGGTATACATGAATCTTGTGGTACGTGATGCTATTTTATTTTAGTATTTTGAAAGATCCTGGACACAACAAAAACTGTTCCTGTCATTATGGACACTGAGGCAATCTGTTTGCACTATTTGTAAGATATCCACGTAAGCCAAAAACCAACGGGAATTTGGAATCATTATCCACGGCAAATGTAATGAATGAAAAATAAAATTAAAATAAATATTACATGTGTGTTCTGCAGAAGTTGGCATCCATTCTTGTGGATGTGGCACCATGATTTCATAAATGTTCTTATCAGATAATTTTTTTTACAAACTAGCTATTTAATAAATTTGATCTTGAAGGCCTTTCCAATGAAGGCACATCCTAACTGAGAGGGAGGGCCAAATTCTAGTATTTGGAATAACTGGGTGCTATATGTGTTTCACAAAAAAGCCAGAGAGAAACAAGTTTAACAGGTAGTCAATTCCTTTTTTTCTTTAATAATTATCAAAAAATAATACTTTACGTATACCTAAACTTTACAGTTATTATCAGTACTATATATAATGCTGATAACATGATTAACAATGTAGTAATGTTTCATGTTATTCAGTTTCAAACGCACCAAGCTTATACAAAATAAATGACAGAGCATTTAATACAAACTATCGCCGCAGCGATTCAGTAATTTATGAACACATTCAAATAGTTAATCTGCAATGGAAAATTATTCCCGATAAACAAGAACATGAGACAACAAATGCTAGCAAGCGTTACAATACAATTATAAGAACTAGAAGTATTATGAGTTATATGGACCCCTCGCGACCAAAGTAGGGACACGTTACATAAGACACAATGAAAGATTAAGACATCATTCACTTATGCGTTAAATAAAATACGTGAATTAGAATATACGTGTTATACATAACTATCAAAATTACAAAGTTACTGCGTTTTTTAACATCTCGGGGAGACCCAGAATTGACACACATACGAGGTTAACAAAAAAGGGCAAAACATAATTTAACTCAAAGGAATTTTCAATAGGTGACATCCGAAAGAGAATTTAGAAAACAGGAGCATTTAAGCATTACGTCGCAATCTACATTACAGTAAGGGTCACCGCCCTACTTACATTTCCGTCTCCCCTAAGAAACTCTCACTACTTAATTACAGAAAGTTGAATACATGATACCTATTTGGTTCTAGCTCTCAGATGAGCTCTAACCAGCCTACCTATGAGAATAAGGTCGAAAAATGGCTAACCAAGCCTTATAAATGATCGGCGCAATGCAGCGCGCATGCGCCAAACCCCAGAAGGGGAGGCCAAGACCGACAATGTACTAATTAGAGAGGAGGGGAAAGGGATGAAGGAAGCGCCAACGCCCGCTGCGGAGCGTGAAGTTCAAAAGCAGCGGACCCAACTGCTTCAATCTGTAAGGGATTGGGGTAGAGACTATGAGACCATTTTCACTCACACTCACCTGGTGCATAGTAACTAAGGTTGCTGGTTTGATCCCAGGACCCTGACATGACAAATTCAAGAGAACTGGTTCGAAGCACACGTTAATCTTGGAGATCTCATTGCATTAAACTCCTGTGCATATCTATGTGACAAACAATCCTGCAGACATACTCGCATGGTTTGAGGCAATTGATATTGAGGCCATTTGTGGCGGCCTCAGTCGTCTTGATTTTTATTATAACTTTTATTGTGCGTAAAGTTTGTTTTAAGATGAGTAAATTGTTTTATAATATTATTTATAGTATTATACTAGTTAATGGTATATGTAAATTATTTATTTGTTGTTTAGTTGTACGCTTATTATTCTTATTCGGTAGTGGCAACCGCTAGAAAAACCCAGAACGATCGAGCGGAGTGAGGGGTGACTGGACAGGAGGGGGGGGTGACGTCACCTGACGAGAGAGGGGAGGCGCCGGTCAGCTGTTTTTGACGTTTGGACGGAGTATGTGTTGAGCGCGGGCCGCGGAACTATCCGCGAGAGACGAGAATTGGCTTTTCAGCGATGAGCTACGAGTGCGACGTTACGTGATTAATATTGAAGATGATGGTAATGCCATACACCCTCGGTGAAGTAACACCAGGCGCGGTGTATGAAAAAGCGATATCGTGGGCCTAGTGCACTGGTCATCAATGTAACGCGATGCTACAGGCGCTACAAGGTGAGCGGGGTTTACATCCGACCCCGGCGCACACCGACTGCAGAGGTATGCCTCTAGAACAAGTAAGTGCGAGAACTGGATTTGTAACTTTTGGCTTCGCTGGTTTGACTTGCGGGCAACGTGTTTAAAACAGAGTGCGGCGATGGAAATTTCTGCTAGAACTATCTAGACGTCACTATTTCGTTTTTGCACCCTCCCCTTCTCCGTAATAGACTTTATGGGACCTTGGTTTATTTTAAGTATAGTGTAAGAGTGTTTGTATGCGAATGTCACCAACGTACTTTAGATTTAATTATAGTAATTGAAATGGTATCACGAATTGGATTTATAGCTTGCTTTCCCTTTTTACCGTACTTAATGCTGGTCATTTTATTTCTGGTAATTCATTATATATATGTTAACTATCACAATAAGTTTAGCAGGGCTGTCGGTCAATTTAGTACTTTAATGATTGTTTTTGCGCACTGGTCAAATTTTAAGCCAGTCCATGCGCGTCTATTTAAGTTAATTTTACTACACTTTCATTATCAATATGTATGTAGAGACGCGTATAAGGGACTGGCGTGGCGGGTGCGGACGTGTTCAACTACCCCGGTATAAGGGGGGTTGGCCAGAATATTCATAATACAGGTTGTCTTTTGGGACATAGGTTCACTACCTAATTGAATAAACGTGTTCTGGATTGCTTCAACATTTCTCGAATTTGTCTGTTGCCATCTTATCCTTTAGCAGTTTGCTAAGCAAGTTAGTTTACTTTTTTATATTATTGTATGAAATTAATTTACAATTAAATGTTCTATGTACATAGACATGGTATTTGTTCAAGTTGTGTTGTCGTGGAGTGTATGTGTATATCTCCTTGTGCTTGTACCACAGTGTGTACTGACTTGTGGTTGCAGACGATGGCTGAAGGTGTGTGTGTTGAGGAGGACCCAGTGAAGCCTGAGCCGTTTGAAACAGTGCTCCTGCCTGTGAAGGAAGAGATTGAGGTAAGAACAGACTGCTGTTGCTTTGAGGCTGTTAGTTTGTAGCTGGAAGGAAACAATCCTATTGGTTTCAGTTTTAATTTAGGGTCAGCTTCCAAAAAATGCTTGTTTGGATTCCCATACTTGGAATTCTATTGGTTACCTAGAAGCCTCTGTAGAGATTGGCCAGGCACTTGGTACTAGTGCATTCATAGGAGGACGAGAAAGATTCGACTAGAAAAATACCATTAGGGGATACCAGTACTACCAATAATCAGGCAGACATCGTCAGGGCATTGAATAAGTTTTGATGCTTCGCCTCTTAGGAACTATAACATTTTGACTGCTTGATGTATAAGAAGAAATCACTAAAAGAATTACAGCATTATGATTGCAGAATTAATTCCATAAGAGACCCACATTTCCAAAGAACTGGAGATGTCATCTGTTTTGCCTGCCAACCTATTGGGTTTGTCCGATGTGTAAGAAGACAATGTTGCTAGAAGAGCAGCAGACCCATATTACTTGTTTGTGACAGGCAGGTTTGCGGGGGAGCAGTGTTTCGAAAGAAACTTCTAGAGGTGACCAGTCTACTCTGCTGAAAGAGTACATGACCTTGAATGGCGAACAGATCTCTGGCAACTTCCAAGTTGCAGAATGATGTACCGTTTACAACTGTTATAAAAATACAATATCTTTCCTGAGCTTATCCTTTGTCGTGCGTAAGCATGTCTGCTGACTGATTTAGAGAATAAGATTTAATGGTGCAGGAAGTGAGTTTTGGAGGTCAATGCTACTCTGAGGTAAAGAGAGGACTGTTTTCCAGCCTGGAAAGGCCTTGCAGCTGAAGAGAGGAAGACCCAGCGTGGTGTTAGTGATGAGGTGCAAATAGGTAGTGATAGGAAAGTGTTTGAAGACATTAGTGTGGAGACCAAGGGAAAATAACAGAGGTACAGTAAACTTACAGTTATCTGGGTCTGGATTATCTTTTTTTTGGTTTATGTACTTCACTTTAGTTTAATTATTAGTTTGTTCTTTTCTGTGAAAAATTTTTTTTTGCTTGGGCGCATTTCTTCACTAGACCGCTCTGTATTTTTAACCATCCTGTTACTGTGTGTTAGAAAGCTGTTTGGTGGGACCCTTGTTATCTCTCACCCCCTCAACTGTCACATTTGTCACACTTTAAATCTGAGGGGCATTCCCTGACCACTGCCTCAGCCTCCAGTGTGCATCTGGAGTGTTTCACGTGCCGTTATGCTCGGTGTTCGCCCGGCGAGTGATCTTATTGTGAGCAGTTTCTTCCGCTGTTGTAATGACCGGGAACTAGCAATTGAACATGTCTGCGATCTTCACGTGTCTGTCACAAGTTTTTATGATGGAAACAGTATCATTTTATCGTGTTACTTATTTCCCACGCTTGTAACTGCAACAGTTCTTGACAAACACTGCAGCCATGGCTCCACAAGATGAGCACATATATTCAGATTCATCTTTGATTTATGGAAACTTTGTCATTAGGTCTGTCAAAGTACGGAGGTTTGGTGTATTGAAGTGCTACTTATACATTCCTCCAGCCTCTCTGTGTGCTAGTTTTATGAATGGACAAGGGTCATTCCATATGAAATCAACCAGAGGCCTTAACCTCTACACCTTAGATTTTCATGTTTTTTTTTGTATATTGGTAATATCAACTAAATACATTATAAATCTATTTTTTGTAAAAAAAATTTTGAGTAGTTTTTTTATTATAAATTTTTGAAAATTGCTAAAATAGTCAATTTTAGCAATGTTTTGGATCACTCAAATACTTGTAGGTTTCCAACTAATAGTGCTAGAAGGCTGTTTGACAGCTCATTTTAAAGGTCATTGAATGGGCTTAAATTTGATATGTAACATGACCAACTTCGGGAAAAAAAATAATTTTTGTTTGTTTTCAAAATTTTTAATATTGAATTTCTAAAAAACACCATTTTCGATTTTTTTTAAAAAAAAGTATGTTAGTCCTACATATATTGGTTAGATTTGTGCCAAATTTCAAGGTGGAGAATCGATGGGATCATGAGTAAATAAAAATGAGAAGTTTAGTAGATGCTTAAAGGAGCATGGTAGATAAATAAATGCTTTAAGCGTCAGTTGGACGTTATAGGTTTTTGGAAGACAACATTGAAAAACTGCAAAACCACAATCCTACATAATGTTATTTGCCAACTTAGCAGACGTCCCAAAATGACAAATCTCGAACGTTGTTTCTTCCGCAGCAATTAAATGTTCGAAATTACCGAGGCAGAAGTTTTGGCTTCAAGTAACCTTCAGTTTTTAATTAATGCATTTAGCTCTGGTTTAGATACCATGCCGCCTTAAGAAATAGTTGCAGCAAGGAAGAGTAGCATAATTTTACATCAAATTTTATTGTTATAGACTAAAATTTTTTTTGCAAATTATAAAACACGGATAACAAATCTTACCTTACATTCATCCAGTGTTCTTTGATTAAACTTTTTGATCAATATGATAATACAAAGCACGTGATCTTGCTGAACAGATGTAGCCTAAGTTATAACTGACAAAACATGTTACTGTGAAATACGATAACTTTTGGTGGCTTGCATGTATATTGGCAAAAAATAATGAGAATAATGAAGTTAAAGTCAGTATTTTACATCCCAAAGGACCTGCTGCTTCCTTTTTTTATCCAACACCAAGAGCCGATATACTAGACATTAGAAAATTTATACAAAAAAAACTACTCGAAATTTTTTTTTTTTACAAAAAATAGATTTATAATGTATTTAGTTGATATTACCAATATACAAAAATCATATAAATCTGAAACATGAAGTTTCTAAATTAATTTTTCATTGGTTGATTAATGATTTGATATGGAATGACTCACAAAGAACTGAGAAGGAATAACTTGTCAAATGGAAGAAAAAAAAGGGGGGGGGGGATGGTGTGGGTAAGGGCTGCCTCTCCAGCCAATGGAGAATAACCACATGGTGTGTTAAGGGGGGGGGGGGGGTAATTGCTTACGGTCCAATAAGCTGAGACTCTGTGCACAAAGACTTCACTTGTGCTCAGCATTCTAATGAAGATAAAATGTATTTTGAGGCCAAAATTAGAGGGCCGTAAAACGAATTATCTGGGGTTTTTACAGGATTTTTATTATCCGTGCTTTAGCAGGTCCCAATTAACATGGATAATCGAGAGTTTACTGTACTTTGAAGTAGTACTCCAGGGAAATAAGGTAAATTGTAGAATAATACATTATTATTGCCATTCGAACAAACTTTAAACTGATTTATTTAATTCAAGATTTAGTAGGTAACTTAACAATTTAGTGAAAAAAGGTTTGCAGGTATTCCTGGCCTGTTTACTGTTAGCACCCTGAAGATGGTTGTTGCAAGAGCGACATTTAGATGCCGCTAAATCTCAAAAGTAGTAAACAGTTTAATTACAAAAAAAAACCAAGGACAACATTTGTTGTCAGTGTAGTTCTAATGTAATTCTTTCATCATGGATGGCTGGTACAGTTACTCTCTTAAAGTGTGCTGGGGCTGATTACAAGAAATAAAGTTTCGCTGTCGTGCTTTTGTTGGTATCAGTGTAGCCATAGATGTTACCATAGTTAAAACTCCTGTCTGTATTGTGAAGAGTGGGGCCATGACATTTAGTGTTTTTAAAGCACCCAGATTCATTTGTGTGTTTTTCTGAACTTTGTTCTCTACTTATATGTAGGCATGTTATATATTTATCTGAAAACTTTGTAACTTAACTGTCAGACACTTTTATCTATAAATATAAAAACATAAATGCAGTTACGTTACATAAAGCTGCAACAAAGATTTCTGCAACAAAAAAAAAAAAAAAAAACAAGGAAAGACCCACTTATCTATATTTAAAAACTGACTGACTTAGTGATACCCTCAACTACCTAATTATATTATTTTTGAGCCACCGCCAGACACTTGACCTACAGGTATGTCGTTCAGACACTGACTCATGAGGCTATGTTCATCTGCCCACCTCCCGAGAGAAGCCTCTCCAACCAATCACAACACAGTCCTCACAACAACATTTCCTGCCCTTGTACCGAGGCGTTTTCGACAGAGATCACAACCAGAAAAAATCATGAAGTGTGGTGACATCATTTTGAAACCAATCTCAAAATTATACGCAAAAACTATCAACTATCATCCAGTCATGGCACTTGGTCACGGCTACCAAACTCTCTCTCTCTCTCTTTAATGATTATCCACCGGGCAAACCACCTCACCTGCTTGTTCAAAGAGCCATTGCAAAAAAAAATTACAAAAGAAAATTATGTTAATATTCAATTACGAATAAAAACCACCAAGCAACACTTAAAATTATGTTACAGCACAGAAAAACGTAACTACACAAAATTACACTGGTAAAAATAACATCTAGGGGCTTATTCACTATAAAAAACACAAGTTGTCAGAATAACTTAAATAATGTAAATTATGATTATAAAGCATATGGCAAACACAAGAATAATTCTTAAAAGGCATAAAAATATGTTATTTAAAAAATTGGTTGTCTGTAAAGTCGGTTTACGGACGATAGTTTAACGTGACAACGTCATAACAGAACATTGATGAAATGATTGCATACTTTTATGAATAAAATTGAATCATTTTTATTGAATTATCACTATTTTGTATAGATACAAAGAAGGAGTGAAATGAAATCTACAATTTAATTGATAAATTTTCTTTTATTTGCACTCATTAATTCAAATATGTTTATTACTTTAACGAAGAGATTATTTTAACTATAACTTTTATACATGTTTGCTATTTAACTTCAAGATCATTGAGAATGTTTTACGCTTTTTCGCATTTACACGATTAACGACGAAGTTTGTTCGTCGTGAAATTAAACGTAGAATTTAATAAAAATGCACTTGCAGTTAGTAAAATAAGCATTAGTAAGTTTAAGAAAGAATTTCGGCTTTAATCTTCAACCCAGACGCTTGTGGTGCGCTGGGGCTGAGATTAAAATTCGTCGAGAAAATTTTACGTTTTTATGTCTTCCAGTGGTCAAAATGATATGCAATTGTGGCCCCGGGCACGAAATTTTATTTATAATAACGCCCCTCGCGATAAACAAAGGAAAATATGTATTAGCGAGTGCCTGGTTGCTGCGGAAGGGGATAGATAGCGCAATTCATTTGGTTCGTGTCCGTCACTGTAGATAACAGCACCGTAGGGGAATAATATTATTTTGTTTTTATAATACAATTTTATAACAAATACACATCCCAAGTAACCCAAACTTATTTATAATGTGTTACAATATTTTTTAAAACATTGTGCAAAAGATCCCGGGTGTAATTTGAATTATTTTGTGTAACAGTAAAACACCATTGTTCGTACAAAAAGTATTTGAAAATTCAACATTACTTTTAAATAGCCGTATCGATTGTGCTGAAAATCAGTGGACGATCGTTAAATTACATAATATTAATAATTCAAATGACGAAAACATGATTGAAAAGTCAATTCGATGGTTGTTCCAATCGAGTGGAAGAGAGATAGATGCGGCGCAAGCCTACAATGAGTGTAACGGGACACATCGTAGTATGACAATGTGCGTTACAGGACACTTTTTCGTGCGTGTAGCCGGCGTTCATCGATTTATTAGACGTCACATCAATAATATCAGAAAACCTAACCATTGTATTCAACATGATGAGGCTTCATAATATATATTTAACAAGTGTGAAGGGCTTTAACCGGGGTTGTATCAATCTTGACAGCTAAAGAAAAGTTTTTTTCACACCGCAAGAAAAAATTTGCATATTTTACTAAAGCGCACACACAATGCACAGCATGCAACCTTCATAAAATTCCACATCTGGCCTGCTCGTGCGAGCGATAAAGCGATGTCACAGGCTTTAGTTTCTTGACATATCTGGAGTGTTATATAGTTATGGCTCACAAATAGTAAAGTAACATTTTAATGAAAATATATTTAATTTTCCCTATACAGTCAGTGTCAAATGGACTTACTGCGCCCTAAAAGATACTGTTTGTGTCTCTCATTGTGCTGTGTTAATGCTCATTTTGGTGACCGGTATGTGGTCCAATATGCTTTTCTTGTAGCGACAGACGTGTTTCGTGCGCGCTCCGCTATCTTAATGTGCTTGTTGTTGACGTGTCATTACCCCGGTGATTTACCATCATTAATTTTGTGTATAATTTGTGCATAATTAGCTTTGTTATCAATCTGATTTTCTGGGGTTTCCCTTACCCTTTTGCGATGTTTCAATTGGTGAAATAGATCAAGTGGATTCCGTAAAAATGTTAGGTCTCCTACGAAAAAAAACACCATCTACAACTAATGAACATCAGGAACAGCCGACGTTTAAAATAGCAAAGTTGCAAATTTCTAACATGGATGAACTTGTTAATACAGTGAAGTCTCTTTGCGATAAGGTGGACGAATTAAGGAGTGAAAACGCAGTACTCAAAACCCTGCTCATTGACTCACACACTGAAACGGCTGAAATAAAACAAGAAATAGCTGAAATAAAACAAGAACTCCTATTTATCAAGAAAATTAAAAACGACAATGTTAAATCCTACAGTGAAGTTGTTAAGAAACACTCCAGCGGCAAGAAGAGTGAACATGTTGCAACGTCTGTTTCGAGTAACGGTAGTCCGTCTCCTGACCTACATTCGACGCAGCGGGAAGAACGCGGTGTCGCGAGTGTAAACAACACCATCCAACACGCTGACGAAGACAGATTTACTGTGGTGCAACGTGCACGAAAACCCGCAATCAACGTTTCCTCTGCATCCAACCGGGAACAGGATCGCAAAAGAACGACTATGCAAATCGGCATAAGAAACATTAGTACCCTCAAAACAGTTGGTAAACCTGTTTAAAAAACAAAACAAAAGCCTTGTTTGTTACCCGTTTTGATCCGACCGTTCAGGAGCATGAAATAGTGGACTATATCTCCAGTGAACTCAATCTATCACATGTTAAAGTAGCTAAACTAAAAACAAAATTTAAACCATATGCCTCCTTTCACATTTCGGTTCTGGAAGACGATTTCACTCGAATTAACAACATAGTGTTTTGGTAGAGTGGTTGCCTAATTAGCCCATTCTACGGGAAATTACATCCTGAACAAATTGCTGGCAATGAATCTACGTCTGAAAATTCCGGTGTTACAGGTAGGGCCAGTCCCAAACCTGTGACTGCTTCGACCTCATTCCAGGTGCCTGGAGGAGCACCATAATTGTCGTCCATGTCTTGTATTTCATTGACCGTGAAGTTCTTTATCAAAACGTTAGAGGTCTTAAAATTAAATCTATTGAATTTTTTGATAATTGTATCAGTTGTCAAAAAGATATTATCGGTCTTACAGAAACTTGGTTCAACAAATTTAGTATTAACTCTCACTATTTTACTGACCAATATCACATTTATAGAAGTGATAGAAACGAATTACTGACATTGAAAGAACGTGGTGGTGGTGTACTTATAGCAGTGAACAAATCCAACTTTTCATCTGTTCAATCTTTACATAATTTCAATTATCCTGGAATTGAAGCTCTTTGGCTAAAAATTTATTTAACCCCGACAAAAATTTTTATTCTAGGCAATATTTACTTTCCCCCTCAAACATCCCCTATCACTTACCTTTCTTATCTTGAGTTCTTAGAAGATAAACTCACCGTCTATCAAGACGATATTTTGATTTTGGGTGACTTTAATGTACCTGGAGTTGACTGGACCAACAAACAAGCTACCCAGATTTTACACACGCATATTAAAAACAAGGCGCAATACCTGATTAACTTTATTTCTAGTCTTGGTTTAACACAATACAATAAAACTCAATCATCCAAAAATCTTTTAGACCTTTGTTTCAGCAATGTTTCTCAGTGTTTATTAACTAAGGCCGATGAAGCTCTTGTTAAGGAAGACCTATATCACCCAGCCTTAAATATCAAATTAACTTTTGATAGTCTCTCTCATGTGACCAATTCTTCTGTCAATTTTAAATCGTTCAAAAATGGTGATTATGCTGGTCTTTATAATGGTATTAAGATGTCATGATTGGTCTAATTTCTTTAAACCATCTGATGTTAATAATCTTGTTGATGAACTTAATTCTTGTATATGCACAAATATGAATGCCTTCATTCTACTTTTACAAGAAAGGTTTCCTCCTACCCAACCTGGCTTTCAAAAGATCTAATTCAAGCTCTGAAGTCCAAGAAGCATTTTCACAAACTTTATAAAAGAAACTGTAATTCATTGTATTTCTCTAAATTTTCATTTTTTCGTAAACAGGCCAAGCACTTAATCAAACGTGATAAAATCAATTGGTTAAGATCAATTAATAATAATATCAAGAATAACCCTAAGAAATTCTGACGCTTTGTAAAAATAATGAAACATGGATATTATGATCATCTATCTCTTGAAATTAACGGTAGTGTTTCCAATGATCCTAAAATACTTTCTAATACGCTTGCGGATTATTTTTCTAGTGTTTATGTGCCACCTACACACACAAACAATGTTTCCTGTTCATCTGTATCAATGACACAATTTCTGCTCCTATAATATCTGAAAGTCTAGTACTTTGGGGCATCAAGACTTTAAAAACATCTATGTCAATGGGTCCCAACGGGATACCAAATTTCATATTGAAAGGCTGTTCTCATCTTTTAGTTCCTCTTTTAACTCACTTATTTAACATAAGTTTAAAAACTCAAGTATTTCCTGATGTATGGAAAATTGCCAAAGTTATCCCGATTCACAAAAGTGGTTCTAAATTAAAGGTATCAAACTATCGACCTTTATCTGTATTAAATGGCTTTTCTAAAATCTTTGAAAAAATTATATTCAAAATTATCAACTTTCCCTTTAAAAATAGACTCTCTGTAAATCAACATGGCTTTAGAATTGGAATGTCTACTGCTACAAATTTAATTACCTTCCTCAATCCTATTTACTATGAAGTCACTAACAGGGGCCAGGTTGATGCCTGTTACTTTGATCTAGCCAAAGCTTTCGATTCTGTTAGTCATCCACTTCTACTTGTTTAACTATCAAATTTTGGTTTATCTGACAACTTCGTTAATTGGTTTTCGAGTTACCTCAGTAACAGAAGTTTCTTTGTCTCTATTAACAACTGTAATTCAACTCTTCACAATGCCTGTTCTGGTGTTCCTCAGGGCGGTACTTTATCTCCTTTACTTTTTAATCTATATATCGATGAAATCACACATGTCTTGTCCCACTCTACTGGTGTTCTGTTTGCAGATGATCTTAAAATCTGTAGAAAAATCATCTCAGTCAATGATTGCATTTTATTGCAATCCGACATCAAGGCAGTTAATCTTTGGTGCAAATCAAATCTTGTCCATCTTAATCATGATAAAACAAAAATAATTTCCTTTACCAGGAAATATTTTCCTATAAACTATGAGTACAAATTAGAGAATTTAATTCCAAAAACGACTGCTTTAAAAGATTTTGGAATTATTCTTGATCCTAAATTATTTTTTCATCAACATGTAGATTTTTTAATTTCTAGTTCTCGAAGAACACTTGCCCTAATTAAATATATTACTTACCATGCTACTAATTCAGATTCCATTATTTCTCTTTTCTTAGCACTTATTAGGTCAAAACTAGAATATTGTTCAGTAATATGGAACAACATTAATTCATCTGATATTGATAAAATTGAAAATATTCAAAACAAATGTATTAAACTTATTACTCAAAAATCATTTCCCCCTCCTAAATTAACATCACTTTTTGATCAGCGTGCCCTCCTTGAGCATCTTTTTATTTCCAATTGTTATTCTTCTAAAATCAATTGTAAATACATCTTAGATAATACTGGTTTAAGAGTTCCCCAGTATCATAGTCTACTTACGTCTACTTTCTGTACAATCAAGAGAAAAAATTATATTATTTTTAGATAAATAAGCAATTATAATAGTTTAGACCCAATAGTAACAAGCTTAACCAATTAGTAAATTATTTTAGTAGCACTTGAAGCCAATTCAATTAACTGTGTATTCTTAATCCACTAATTTTCTGTATTTTTGAATTTATTAATATTTTTTGTTTATTATTATTATTTTTTTGTTTTGTGTCCTTTGTCTGTGGTGTCTCTTGTGTATTGTGTTTGTTTTTTTTTGTATCGTGCACACCCCTGTAATCTCTCCTCAGAGTGTTGGTGTGCATGTCACAATTTATAAATAAATAAATAAATAAATAAAATTTCCTTTTTGGAAGTGGTATGGTTTTGAAAAAATGAATATTTAATTTTTTAAACTTGTAAATTTCATGCATACTAAACTTGGACTGGGTGCAAAAAATTGCATGTTTTGATGTATAGTTTTTGGTTCAAAATGTTTATTACGAACTCTACTCTATTACAAGCTTATTTCTGGAAAATGTAAGGGACCATAACAACAGGGTTTTATTTATTTTATTTATTTGAATTTGTTACATGCGCACCAACAGTCCGGGGACTTTAGTGGTGGGCACGACGTATACAAAATATACACAAATACATAATGAAACAAGAAACAAAGGACAAGACATCCATACCAACAGACAACACAAGGACAAATACAAATATAATACTTAAAATAATAATTAGTACAAAGTAGTAAGGTAGTAAGCAGCAAGACATAAAATTTAATAGAGTACAATAATGTAAACGTGAAAGAGAAAAAAATACTAACTATAATTAGTATGAGGATATAAATTACATAAAATACTTTAAAACATAGCTCTGTTCACAATTAATTTGATTTGGTGTTGTGTCTATTATAGTTTGTAACGAGTCTATAAATAAGATCATTCTTGTTATAAATAGTACATAAACTAGAGAAGAGGCGAGAATTGAATTGGGGGATTCTCAATCCGGTCTTCTCAAGAATATAGCTACATTTTATTTTATAGTTATGAATGTTATGTACAAAAAGATAGTCCAAATAGGTTCTACGGTCTGCTAGAGCAGTGTTTTTCAATCTGTGGGTCACGACCCCGAGGGGGGTCGCGAAGCCTTACTCGGGGGGTTGCCGGCTGAAAGAAAAAGGAAACACTATTTTATTACCTGAATCATAATATTTTGCTGCTGACTAAGAGCTTTCAACTTTCGTTCAAAGAAATCCAACGGCTTATCAGCTTCTTTTTTATGCTTGGTTGTGAGATGCCGCATAAGCTTTGACGGTTTCATACTCTCACGTGATAAAACATCGCCGCAAATTACACATTGAGGTTTATTATTTATGACTGTGAACCCGTATTTCAAATAACTGTCATCATAATGTCTATTTTTTTCGGGTTTGTTTCACCACCACCGCTATTGACACTCGTACCAGATGTTGAAGGCTGCGATCTTTTGAGAAACTTATCCATTTTACAAACGCGCCGAGCAAGTGAAAAACAAAAGAATGACGTCCGTACTCATCGGTGACTACGCTTAACTGGGTGAGATGAGAGTTGAAACAAAAGAACATTGAGGGCGGCGGCAGGTGGCGCGCGCAGGTCGCTTCCTGTCGCCGCAACGTCAATGCGGCGTGGCAACGTGGCCGTCGCCGGCGCAGTTTGGCCCGCGCGAGTTGGAGTCCAAGTTAAGTCGCACGTAGCCTTACCAACTTACCTCGTACTTACTTTCAAAACTCTCGCGGCTTCCTGCAGAGTGTAGATCCGAATAATAGATAGTTGTACCAAAATAGAAAATACCATTAACGTAGTTTAATTAAATAATTTCTTTGTCTTTCTGTGACACAAGGGGGTCACCGGAATTTTTCAACTTGTAAAGGGGTCGCGAAAAGAAAGGTGGGTCGCCAGCTGATAAAGTTTGGGAACCGCTGTGCTAGAGGAATAAGATTGGGATGCGGAAAACCTCTATGAATTATTAGTGGAGACAATTTGTTTTGTAAATTTTCTAGTTTCTCAATATCAGTCGACCCAATGTCATTCCAGATAGTTACAGTATTCTAATTTAGATCAAATTAATGCCAAGTAAAGAGAAATAATTGAATCGGAATTGGTAGCATTGTGAGTGATATATTTTATAATAGCAAATGTTCTTTTTGAAATGGAGTTTAAGTACATAGTCGATTTGTTTATGGAAAAATAATTTTGAATCTAGAAAGACACCAAGGTCTTTTATAATGAAAGTTTTTGAGATTGGGTGATTATTCAGAATGTAATTATAAACTATAGGGGTATATTTCCTAGTAAAGGATATTACCTTAGTTTTATTATCGTTAAGATTGACCAAGTTTAGAAGACACCAATTATTGATTTCATTAATGTCCCTTTGTAGAAGAGCGCAATCATTGACTGTAGATATTATTTTAGAGATTTTCAGATCGTCAGCAAAGAGTACACCAGTTGAGTAATTAAGGACCATGGTAATGTCATTTATAAATATATTGAAGAGGAGAGGTGAGAGAGTGGCACCTTGTGGTACTCCAGAACTAGCATGGTGTAAAGAGGATTTATGGTTATTGACAGATACAAAAAAAATATATATTATTGAGATAGCTAGAAAACCAGTTCAAGTATTTAGTACAAAAACCAAAGTCTGATAGTTTTTTTAAAAGTAGCGAATGGTTTACTGTATCGAATGCTTTGGCTAGATCAAAATAACAGGCATCTGCCTGACCTCTGTTAGTAACTACATAATGGATTGGGTTAAGAAAAGTAATTAGGTTAGTAGTGGTGGACATTCCAGATCTGAATCCGTGCTGACTGGCTGATAATTTATTTTGAAGTTGAAAATTTAAAACTTTGTGTATAATTTTTTCAAATATTTTTGCGAAGCCATTAAGTAAAGATATTGGTCTGTAGTTTGTCACAATCAATTTAGAGCCATGTTTGTGTATCGGAATGACCTTTGCTATTTTCCATTTGTCAGGGAAAACTTGAGAATGCAAACTGGTGTTAAAGATATGATAAAGAAGAGGAACTAATAAGTACGAACAGCCTTTTAAGATAAAATTAGGGATGCCATCTGGGCCGGTGGATTTGGATGACTTGAGAACCTTGATGCCCCATAGAATAAGGGATTCAGAAATGTAGGACATAGGAATAGAATCCGAGGACATGTTTGAAGACATCACATTATTGGTTGAAGTCTTGTAGACACTGGAAAAATATTGTGCAAAAACATTAGTTGGATCATCACAAATATCATCATTGATTTTTAAATATTGTTTTTAATATTGTTCATGGTAACCATCTTTCAATAATTTAACATACTTCCAGAATTTCTTTGGATTGTTCTTGATGTTGTTATTAGTAGAGCGGATCCAATTAATTTTATCACGTTTTATATAAGATTTTGCCATTTTTCGAAAATGTGAAAACTGTAAATAATAATAAGGATTGTTGGATCGTTTATAAAGTTTGTGAAAATGTTTTTTTGATTTTAATGCTTGAATTAAGTCATTAGAAAACCATTACGGATATTTGGGTAATTTTTTAGAAATTAGTGGTATAAATGTGTTCATATTGTCAGTTATACAATTAGTTAAAACATCCACCTGATTAACATTGGTTGATTCATAGAAATGAGACCAGTCATAATTTTTTATGGAGTTATAAAGACCTAAAAAATTACCGTCCTTGTAATTTCTTTAGGGAGGATTAACACTTCTTGAGCTAGAATAAATTTCAATGTTAATGTTTAGAGCTGGATGATACAGATCTTCTTTGGTAAGTATTTCAGAGGCTTGCGTTACTGTACACTGAGGTAGATTTGATAAGCATAAATCGAGAAGATTTTTGAAAGGTTGGGTGTGATTATATTGGGTCAGACCCAATGTAGACACAAAATTGAGAAGGTAGGTAATTGGCTTTGGATTTGTAATGTGAATGAGTAATGTTTGAAGAGTGCCGAGTGAGCCAATCAATACCTGGAACATTAAAATCACCAAGAATTAAAATATCTTCTTGAGTGGTAAATAGTTTTTCTTCCAAGTGGTCAAGGTACTCGAGATATTTGTTCGGCGAGATGTCCGGGGCTAGGTAGATAGTTCTGATGATAAAAGTTGTTGCAGGAGACGTTTTTACCTTGATCCAGAAAGCTTCAATACCGGGAAAGTCGTAAATGTAAACAGGTAGCACTGATAAAAATTTGGTTTTGTTGAAGGCTGAAAGTACACCACCCCCTCTATTTTTCAGTGTAAGTTGAGGATTTCTATCATTTCTAAAAACTATATACTGGTCTGTGAAATAGTGAGAATTTATGTTATTATCGTTGAGCCAGGTTTCTGGTATAAACCTAACCTACATATATTCATATTTGTTATAGAATTTAAATTAGTTAAATATTTACTTTCAAATGTGTGTTTAATATAAATTAGTTAATGTTGATTATATGTCCGGTGGAGCTTATACTAAGAGAACCAATATTTATTTAGAATAATTTCACTTATTTATCTTTGGAAATATGATATTTTTCTTCTTTTCTTTTGTCAAATTTTTTTTTTTACAATAGAATTATTCGAATCATATTTGTCTTTGGTCAGCGGAAGTTTGAAAAAAGAAAAGAAAGAAAAAAAGAAAGGATTATTTTTTCGAAGGAAAAGTACAGCTATTAAGTTTTTGTCTATACCAAAATGAGTTTGTGAAGTAAGCTGAATTGCTACATGAATTAGTTTTCTTTAGAAGAAAACGAGTTTCTTCAGTTTAGGGGCTCATTGCATTAATCAAGAAGTTTATTAAAAATTTGCGTGTGTAAATCATCGGGGAACAGGAAAAATACGACGGAAGTTCTTGTGTCCGTACCAACATATTAAGACATTAAAGGTAGTGAGGGCAGCGCGCACGTTCCCGGTGATTTTAAGAAGTTATGCATGGGCGCCACCACGTGTAAGGGCACGTGGACCCGGCTGAGTCTCGCTCTCAGGGCGTGACGTAGCCCAAGTGGGGACGAGTTACCAGCCCTTTCTACCCTATCTATCCAGACCTGGCCCGCTCTAGGCGTCAGGCACGCCACACTCCTAGGCTAAGTAGGCTCACTCACCACGTGATTAAATAAAGTACTCAGGTTTTACTTATACCCAGATTTAATTCCACGAACACGCTTCCCTCCACGCACGTTACACTTTACACGGTTAAAAAGCCTGAGGCACGAATCGACTTAAGTGAATGCATGGTCCACACACGTGGCCATGCTGTAAAGTCTGCTTAGTACAATGGTTAAAAAACTCGACTGAGACAATTAATTATTAATGCAGCCCGCCGACCGAGAGCTGCCCCGAGGAATGACGGACGAAAGAGATTTAAAAATTAATTAAGATACAGAATTACTTGATCAGTGGTTCACAACAGTTGAGATCCCCGGGGTGCTGGCGCGTCTGCTCTCGGTCGGTGATGAAGATGAACTGGGGCGAGAGCTCTGCTCGTCTTGACCAACATGGCGCCTCCGCGCCAACACAATTACCGTTATTACATCCTGTGATTCCGTGCCCCGGCGAAAGTTAAGTAAATTATAGATTAACATTAAAAAATATATAAAAATTACTGGCGATTTAAAGTTCATTAATATTTACTTAGTTAATGATAATTTATATAAAAACATTCCTACCCTCGTCCAAGTCCGTGCCTATTCGGGTCCGCCCGGGCAACGTCTGTGGTTCTTTCAAGTAACATGATATTTAAATTAAAGGATACATGAGTAACTGCACAAACACTGGGGCAAAAATGAATGAAAACAAAAGGTTTACAATTAACATTAAAACTTAGCAAATTAGGGGGTCACCGCACTGCTTCTAAGCGCCCTCTTGCCGGGCTAGACACACACACACGCACACACGCTGGCACGAGCGGGAGGTTTGAATAGAGGGTGGTGGTGGGAGGAGAGGGGTGGTGACGGCGTGAGGCACATCGGGCTTAGGGAGGGCGTAGCCCCGGCCGATGTCAATTGCCCCCCCCTGAAGGAGCCCGATGTGACGATTTTATGGCGTCCGACATCATGCAGCATCGGGGCGGCGCCGCGGCTCGCCTCGGTCGTAGGAAGTAGCGTGGCGCGGGGGTGGGGGCCTCCGCCTCCCCCGCCGCACTCTCCAGCCTCGTCTCGGACGTGTCGGGCTCCGCTGGCTCTTCTACGGTGACGCGGAAGTCGGCCTCGGCCAGTGACAGGTGCAGAGGCCACCTGGGTGTGTCCTCGTCTGGTGTCCCCGGGCGGGGTGGGGCGTCATCCGGCTCCCACACCACGGGGTCCGGTATTGGTGACCGAGTCGTTGCTCCTCCCGTATGTTTTTTTTTTTGGCTCGCGGAGTTCCGTCGGCTCGCGCTCCCCGCCAGTGAACAACCGCCGTGGCACGATGCCATGCATGATCGCCGTCGGCCGTTGTGGTTCGGGGAATCCTCGGAAGTCTCCTCCTGCTTCACTCGTCGGTGTCACTGGGGTCGACGTGGTTTGGGCACTTTCCCCCTCTGGTCCTTGGTACGCCGGAGTCCCCGGTTCGGTGTCTGTTTCGTCTGGCCCCTCATCTGCTATCCTTATGGCGTCTCTATGATACCTCGCCGCTCGCCCCAACGGGATTCTCACTACCACGGCGGTGGTGCCTATGGTCTTGACTACCGGCATGGGTCCAACCCATTTAGGTGCCAAGCCAGCGCAGTAGTTGCGATTCCCTGCTGAGAGCGGGTGAAGGCGTCCGTAGACCAGCTGACCGGGGTTCAATGGAGGGGGCGGGCGTGTCATAACCGGGGTGAGTTTCGCCTGGTACGCGGTTTGGTGTCGCCGGGCGGCTTCGTGCGCCTCCGCCAGTTCCCGTGTCCTGCGCTCGGGGCTATCCTCCGCGGCTTCCGGACTTCTGTCGTCAATGCGATACTGTCCGGGTAAGGGAAGATTACGCCTTTGTACCAGTTTATCAGGCGTTTCGCCCGTGGCCGCATTGACCCGTCGGCGCACACAGAACATAATTTCGGGTATGTGCGTGTCCCACTGGGAGTGATCCTCGGCTAACCGGAGGCGGAGTTGGGCCTTAATTTCTTGGTTCCGACGCTAGGTCGGATTGGCCCTTGGGTGGTACACCGGCGTCGTGTGTGTAATCACCCGCCATTTTCCACACAGCCCTGCCCAACGTCGCCCCACAAATTGCTTGGCGTTGTCAGACAATAGCACCTTCGGGTAGCCCCAACGTGGGAAGAACTCAGTTTCGAGTGCGTGCGCAATGGTGCCCGCACGGGCGTTAGGTAGCGGGTAGGCCTCCACCCACCTGGTGAAGCAGGCGGTCACCACCAGAAGGAACCTTTTTCCCCTTGGGGAGCGAGGGTACGGTCCCATTAGGTCCAAGGCAACCGTGTGAAATGGCTCAGCGGGCCGCCGCGGCAGCTGTTGTTCCGCGCCGTCGGAGCGTCGTGTTTAGTGTCGCTGGCAGTGACGGCAGCGACGCACGCTATTTCGCACATACTGGCTCAGACCTGGCCAATAAAACGTCTCGCGAATGGCCCTCGTAGTCTCGTCCGTGCCTGGGTGTCCGGCCAGCCGATTAACGTGCAACATCTGGAATATCTGACTGCGAGTTTCGATTGGTGCAAATGTCCGCCACGGCGTTTCGCTCCCTGCGGGCCGCGCTTGTAAACAGCCGTCCACGACGCGGTACCCCTCGCGCAGACCCTCGTGACAGCTGCGTATTACTGCCTGCGTGTGTTCGTCCGTTAGTTGCACGGCGCGCACGTACTCATTAATGTCATCTATCTCGGCCCCTGGTGGGATGGTAGGGGGGCTTCCCTGAGCAATGACGCAGATCATTGCCTGTTGTTCCGGTGTGTGGGATTCGCAGGCGCGCCGGTCTCTTGCTGGCAGTAAGAGCTCGTCCCACAATGCATCGTCCCGAACTCTGACCGTATGATCGGGGTTTCTAGACAACTCGTCCGCAAGTTCGTTAGTTTTTCCGGGTACGTGTTCAACCGTGAAGTCCAGAGATTGTAGCAACATTTCCCACCGTGTTAACTTGGAACGGCGGCCTTGCATCGTCGCTAACCACTTAAGACACTGGCTGTCAGTGCGTAGCAAAAAGTGCTGTCCTTCTAGGTGCGGCCGGTACCGCCGTAGCGCCCATACTACTCCGAGGCATTCCCGCTCGTTCACACTGTAACGCCGCTCCACGTCGCCGAACTTTGCGCTGGCGTATTCTATGATTCGCGGCTCGCCCTCGTCGCCGATCTGTAGCAAGATGGCCCCGATGCCCTCCTGACTCGCGTCGGTTTGTACGATGATCTGTCTGCCCGGGTCGAGTCGGGCCAGCAGATGACACTGGCTGAACCTGTTCTTAAGCTCGTCAAAGGCGACTTGTGTGGCCTCGGTCAACTTAAAGGGGCGCTTAGGTGACAACAGGTCTGAGAGCGGCGCGGCTACGAGTGAAAACCCTGGTACAAACGCTCTGAGCCAGTTGGCCAGCCCTAGGAAACGCTGTAGCTGTTTGCGCGTGCGAGGTGGCGGTTTGTTCGCAATCACTTCCAGCTGTTTCTCCGTAGGTCGGTTACCCTTATCATTCACGACAAGTCCCAGGAAGTCGAGCTCAGTGGTACCCAGGTGACACTTCGCAGTGTTACATGTCAGATTGTGTGTGGCGAGCCGTTCCAACACAAGTGCCAGATGGTGGGCGTGTTCCTCCCAGATTTGCGACCAGACGATGATGTCATCTAAATACGCAGCGGCGAATTTACCGGCATAATCATCGAGCACGCGCATCATCAACGTTTGGAACGTGGCGGGGGCGTCCTGTAAACCAAATGGCATGGCGCAAAATTGGAAACGCCTTCCGTCCGGAATGGTAAAGGCCGTTTTCGGACGGTCCGCGGGTCTGATTGGCACTTGCCAGTAACCTGACTTTAAGTCCAGCGATGAAAAAATCTTGGCATTCCCCAACCCAGCTATAGTGTCGGCAATGTTCAGGAGAGGGGGCGGTGCGTTGATGGTTACCTTATTCAACGGCTTGAAATTTACACATAAGCGTAAAGTACCATCCTTCTTTTCTGCTAGAAATATCTGTGAATTATAAGGACTCTCGCTGGGCTCGATTATACCGTCGCTCAACATCTCCTGCACCTGGGTAAGGATGGTCTGTCTGCCCACGTGTCCGTAACTCCCCGGGGGAATGAATATTGGTTCGTGCGGGATAGTCGGTATGGCGTGTTCTGCCATCGTCGTGCGTCTGAGTGGGTCGGCTGTCGCGAACACTTGGCTCTGGTGGTCGAGTACACTCTGAATTCTCGCCCGGTGACAGGGTGGTACACTATGCTGCAAATCGTCGAGACTGACCTTGTGATCCGGTGGCGGTAGGGGGCGTCCGATGCCGTGGACGGTGCGCCGCCCCTGGACGCCGACGTGTAGTCGCCCCGCTCGTACCTCGATGTGGGTGTTCTGCTCGCACAGCCACGGCAGCCCCAGGATGACGTCGTCCCGCAGGCCGTCGACCACCAGGGCCGTCGTGGTAGAGTGCTGGTCTCTGATGCTGATGTGGAGCGTCGCGACGCCCTGCATCTGGCAGGCGTCGTCGATGGTGGCGAGTCGGAGCTGACCCGGCCGAGGCTCGAACTGCGCGGTTCCCACACACCTGGCAGCGATGCAATTGTGACTCGCAGCTGTGTCGATAAGGGCGTCGGTTGCGCGGCCGTTAACCAGGATTGGGACGCGGAGTAGTTCCCCACTGTCTATGCCCACGTGGCCCAGACTGGGCCCCCCCGTGGATGTCGCTCGGGTCTCGTTCTTCCAGGGCTTTGCGGGGGGGGAGGGGTTTGTTTACTCCGCCGCCCCCTGCCGGCCGTTTCCCGGCCGCTCGTCCCGGACCTGCCCCGCGCGCGATGCATTCCGCACTGGGCAGTCGAAGTGCCAGTGACGTACGCCGATCGGGCAGAAGTGGCATTGAGGGGGTGGTCCCTCACCGAGGGCGCGTCCCCTCCAGGTGGCCGGCTGTCGGTTGTGGTTCCGGCTGTTGTCCCGCGGCGCGGTGTAAGGCACCACGGCCGTGGTGTCCGCGGAGTGGGTCGCGCGTTGTCCCTGCGTGGCTTCCGGTCGTGCCGTGCTCACCGCCTTCAGATCTTGTTCGACGGCTCGTGCGCATTGGATGAAGCTCTCTGCCGTCCTCTGCGCTGCGTGGCGTAGGTGCGGGCGTAGTTTGGGGCGCATCAGCTCCACAGCCGTTTCGATCACTTCGTCTGGATTGCCCGTCGGTAACAGTCTTTTGAAGAGACGGATTTTCTTGATTAGGAAAGTCTCGCCGTCTCCGTCGAGCCCTGCTCCGCACAGTATAGCTCTGAGCGCACCTTCATCTCGGCCCGCGCGTCAGCGAAGCGCGCCTCGAAGCGACGGTGGAACTCTTCCCATGGCACGTCGTACTCTCCCACTACTGTCCACCAGGTCTTGGCGTCTCCCTTCAGCGCTTGTCCGACGCGGCCTGCCCATTCTGCATCCGGTACACCGTAGCGGCTTAGTCGGTCGCGGCAGCTCTTTAGGAATTTCCCCGGGTCATCGCTGGTCCTCCCGGCGAGCTCGGGTAGCTCCACGTGTCCCACCGGTGTCGTTCGGGCATGTGACGTCACTGCTACTGTCGTGGCTGTGGTGCTCGCGAGACTACGGCCTTGTGCCCTGGGTCTGACGTCACTGCATCTGGTACAGAGGTACCACCCGTCCTTGAAGGTTGCGTGTTCCGCGTCGCCGGCGCACTGTATATGTTTGAACGCCCGGCAGTTCGTGCACCATCCACCTTCTTGTGCCTTTCCCGTGCAGTTAGGTTCCGTACATCTTAAAAACTCGACCGGGACTGTTCTGGGCGCGAAAGTGTCCGTGCGTAGTTCGTATGATCCCAGGCAAACGCAAGTGTCTGACCACGTGGCGCCTGTAAGACCGCCCACGTGGCGTGGCCGTGTGCACTTCACGCAGTACATCTCGCTTAAGTCCAGAAGGGGTTTCGCCCCAGCGGTAAATCCCTTGAACTCTGACATGGTTGCAAGTGCAGATGTAACGCACAGTACCTGTATGAAGTGACCAGTCGTCTCGCGGTAGAATTCCCGGAACCGTACCCGCTTGGCTGGTCACGTGGCCGGCGCGCCAGAGTCCCGCTATGCGCTCCGCGCGAACAATAGTTCCAGCGCGAACTTTAGTTCCGCGCGCTCCGCGTAACAACCGCCTATCTCACACGCTCGTGCAGGTCTGGTTTTCGCGGAAGATGTAATTCGCCCCACGCTCTTGGGCGCCAATTGAGGGCTGCGCGCACGTTCCTGGTGATTTTAAGAAGTTATGCATGGGCGCCACCACGTGTAAGGGCACGTGGACCCGGCTGAGTCTCGCTCTCAGGGCGTGACGTAGCCCAAGTGGGGACGAGTTACCAGCCCTTTCTACCCTATCTATCCAGACCTGGCCCGCTCTAGGCGTCGGGCACGCCACACTCCTAGGCTAAGTAGGCTCACTCACCACGTGATTAAATAAAGTACTCAGGTTTTACTTATTCCCAGATTTAATTCCACGAACACGCTTCCCTCCACGCACGTTACACTTTACACGGTTAAAAAGCCTGAGGCACGAATCGACTTAAGTGAATGCATGGTCCACACACGTGGCCATGCTGTAAAGTCTGCTTAGTACAATGGTTAAAAAACTCGACTGAGAAAATTAATTATTAATGCAGCCCGCCGACCGAGAGCTGCCCCGAGGAATGACGGACGAAAGAGATTTAAAAATTAATTAAGATACAGAATTACTTGATCAGTGGTTCACAACGGTTGAGATCCCCGGGGTGCTGGCGCGTCTGCTCTCGGTCGGTGATGAAGATGAACTGGGGCGAGAGCTCTGCTCGTCTTGACCAACATGGCGCCTCCGCGCCAACACAATTACCGTTATTACATTCTGTGATTCCGTGCCCCGGCGAAAGTTAAGTAAATTATAGATTAACATTAAAAAATATATAAAAATTACTGGCGATTTAAAGTTCATTAATATTTACTTAGTTAATGATAATTTATATAAAAACATTCCTACCCTCGTCCAAGTCCGTGCCTATTCGGGTCCGCCCGCGCAACGTCTGTGGTTCTTTCAAGTAACATGATATTTAAATTAAAGGATACATGAGTAACTGCACAAACACTGGGGCAAAAATGAATGAAAACAAAAGGTTTACAATTAACATTAAAACTTAGCAAATTAGGGGGTCACCGCACTGCTTCTAAGCGCCCTCTTGCCGGGCTAGACACACACGCACGCACGAGCGGGAGGTTTGAATAGAGGGTGGTGGTGGGAGGAGAGGGGTGGTGACGGCGTGAGGCACATCGGGCTTAGGGAGGGCGTAGCCCCGGCCGACGTCAGTAGTATTGTACGGGATTCTGCAATATTCAGTCAAAAACGGTGAGCTATCCACACACAACTGAGTCCCCTCAACATATTAAGACATTTCCCTGTTATATGACGGCAACTGCACAATTTGAAGATATCCCTTTGTCTTGTGAATGACCTGTAAAATCAGTTAGGTTTACTCAGTGGTTATGGGTGTAGAGTCTCAAACTCACTGCATATATAAGAGCTAGTGAGTGAAACAAGAATTTCTACCATAAATTATATTAACTGAGACTCTTATAAAGGTCTAAAAGTAAAATTATTAATAAGGTTCTTTTAATACAAGTTTCACTAGAATATTCATTGTCCTTTATAATGTAATTTCTATTAAATAATGGAATCATACTATTAATGTACAAAATGAATTAATATAACATTTCTTGCTTTGATCAACTTACACTTAAGTTTGGTTATTCTAATATTCACAATTAACAACATAGTCAGTGATTGATAATTTATTTTTATGATTTTTTGGTAATATCTTTAAAGTTAATCTAACAGTGAATTGCATATTTGTTTTTGACAGCATCACAAAATTTCAATATTTTTCAATCTGGCATAATTATTACCTGTATAAAAGCATTCATTACATGGTTAAACTTCAAATTTTACTTTAAAAAAGAAAAGAAAATCAATAAATACAATAACATAGTAAACTTTCTATAGGAAAGAGGTTTTACACTGGTAAACAAATAATGTCGTAACGAGAGTTTAAAAGGTTTTCCAGAAATTTGTTAGAATTAGTTCTTAATCCTCTCACGTTTTGATATGCAATATCATAATTTCTAAAGAACTGCTTCATTGTGGGAAGTAGGATACTCCTCCAGCATCAAATTAGATGTGGAAGCTGACGCCATTGGATTAAGAGGCATGATGGTCACTGCTGTATTGTCTTGATTGGTAACATTAGTGTAGACTTGATCCGGATGTAGTTTACCGTAAAACGGGCTAATTAAACAGCCACTTGGCCAAAACACAATTTTATTGATTCTACTGAAGTCATTTTCAAGTTCTGATATATGAAATGAAGCATAAGTATTATACTTCGTTCGGAGTTAAGTAACTTTGACCTGTGATAAATTGAGTTCATTTGTGATGTAATCCATAATTTCTTGTTCTTTAACAGAGGCTTCAAAACGGGTAGCAAACAGCTGTTGCTGGGTATACTCACTGCACCATTAACATCGATCACCTTATTATTGGGCGCTCTTTTGGTCACTTGGCTGTAAGATAAATCTGAGTTTTGCTTTATGTATAAGCTTTTTTTGATCTCTTTTAACTCTTGTTTGATTAAAGAGTATTCTTCTCTTGAGTCCATTAACAAGGATTTAAGCACCGCATTTTCACTCTTAAGCTCATCAAACTTAACACAGAGAGATTTTACCATATTAAATAGATCATCCATGTTGGTGTCTTGAAGTTTCAGAGTAAATGAAGGTGAATTTGAATTTTTATTCAGGCTGTCACCCAATTATTTGACGATTTTTTCGTAGGCCACCTGAACATGGCTAAATTAGTATTATTAATACAGTTCACAAATACACCATCTTGTAAGGGTAAGGGAAACCCCTTTAAGTCTTGCTGATCTAATAGAGACAAATCAATATTGGTAGTTATCACACTTTGAACATCAATAATTACAATAACCGAGTGCCCGCACAAGACACGTCTGTCCGGCTTGAACTCCCGGCTTTCTGTGTAGCGATCAGAATTAAATTAAACGTAAATTCTGTGACAATCGTTTGAGTGACAGTTTGTTTGAGGTCAGAGCATTGGATTACTAGTGAATGATAATAATGAATCGCTACGGTTTTGTTTGTTTGCGAAATTAATCTAAGTATTTAAATACAAATGATTACTATCAAGGCTACCAGTGTTGCTTGTGGCTCGTGCGAGATTAACAAAACAGATCTTATCTTTTCAAACTTGGAACATCCATCTTAATTCTAATGACGACATTGATTTTAAATGAAAGGTGCTACTTTGGTTAACACCCGAAGCATATTTATATATTTGCAATATGTTCATGGATGCAGATAATCATAAAAAAGTTTACATATTTGCATGCAAAGAAAGGATTTTGTTTTGTTGTGCTGAATAATTTTCCCTTCATAAAAATATCCATGCAGAATTTGTTTTATATGTGGCGTCAGGAAAGAAAACTCATAATAATAATTTGTATTTTACTATGAAATGTAGTTTGACTTTGAATGGGTAATATTGACACAAAATGTGTTTCAGCTGTGATATTTAGTTGTTTCTCACAACATTCACTAATATGTTGGTATGAATGTGAGATGTGACGTGTGATGCATGTGGCAGAGTGAAGACGAGGCTGATGGAGGTGAGACAGCCGAGAGCGGGGTGAAGGTGAAGGAAGAGATAGACATCGAAGACTTCCAGGCGAGCGAGCAGCTACAAGAGGCTGCCTCGCTCTCAGGTATGTGTCCAATTCAAGTTTAAACTCTTATCAAGTTGACCTCGGACTAGCTAGCAATGTAGAGCAGGGGCTTTAATACAAAACTAAATTCATGTTTCTTGGGTATCCCCTAGGTGTTTATTTCAGAGAAATAATTGCAAATAGTAAATTATTCAATATTTTCAAAGAAATAAAACCAAATGGTTAATGTATCACAGTAGAGAATAATAAAAACTTGGTAAGCAAACTATTAAAATTGAATGTCATCAAATTTAACATTAACTAAGGACTATTTTAAAACATACAATCATCTAGTACATACCCTGTATGAAACGTTCACTCATCACCAGTACAATGTAGGGGAACATGGGGCAAAATGGGGTATCTAATGGTTGTAAGGTAATATAAGTAGTTAGAAATGTTACAAATTGATAAATTTGATTTTTAAATGATACTTTAGTCTATGAAGAATAATTAAATCATAAATAGAAAGATAAAAATTACTATTGATTTTAATAATTATCATTTAAATAAGAAAGTGCATTTTACCCCATTTTGCCCCTAGTATGGGGCAAAATGGGGTACAGTTATAAAAAATTTTGAAACCAATAATTTGAATTTTCTAAATAATTTTAATATATAGTTAACATTTAGCATTAAATATGAGCATACAATTATGTTGAATGAAAATACAAAAAATTATTGCAGTTAGTGTGCACAGGGTTCACAGATGTGAACCACTTCGTCACCATCACTGTCAACACCAGCACACGAATTGTGAGCCCACTTTAAACATCTTGAACAACTTATCCATCCTTCATTTGACTTAGAATAAAAGACATTGCAGTACAGGCACTCCGCATCGTCATCTTGACTTTCTTCACTCTCACTTATTGAGCACTTGAGGAGAGGAGACTTTATGTTTTTCATTCTTTTCTTTTTTCGCTCATCTAAATTGAGCTGTTTCTGTGCTGTTCGTGTCAATTTTTTGGTCTTTTTATTCTGTATGACTAGTAATTCTGCCTTATAGGGAGATGCAGTAAGAATTTCTGTTGTTCCCCTTTTACATGTTTTCCTCTTTTCGCCTTGTGCTACTTTGGGGACAGGTAGAATATTTTCAGGAGAACAATTTGGGAAAGTGGAGAGAGTAGCTCTACTTTGAAAGGATGTTTCAGGCAAGGGCGTTGAAGTTGCTGTTTGGAGTTCTGCATCTGCCGAGTTAGAGCATCCTTCTTGGGGGTCATCTGTGGGAGGAATTTGCAGAGGTGGTACAGTGCTAGGACCATCAGCTAGTAAACCTATGTCAGTGGGATCTGCAGGAAGAAAATCTAATTAAGTGAACACATTCTTATCAACAGGCCAGATCCCAGTCTTCCGAAAACCATTGATGGCAGTTAACATAGTTGCAACCTGCAAGTAAGCTGATCCAAACAGAGATGCAAGCTGAAATAACGTCACTACGCGTCCAGGATGAGAACGCAACAATTTCCTCACTTCATCTTCGTAATACTTGCTGAGGGGCTTCATGAATGATACATCTAGTGGTTGTAGACGATGGGAACAGTGAGGAGGAAAGCACAGTAAAATAACACCATTTTCCTGGGCTGTATCAATAAGTTGAAGGTTTTTAGTATGAGATGCATGCCCATCAAGCAAGAGAAGCACTGGTGATTGTTTGGATGCTCTAGAAAAGATAACAAATTTATTAAATCTCGAAATAAATGATTCCTTTGTGATCCATCCTTATTCAACCTCAGCCCATGATCGAGGAGGTAGTCCTGTTGGAAACGCTTGTTGCGTCCTTTTCCTTGGAAAGATTAGCATAGGTGGTATATAAACACCAGCAGCCGAAAAACAAATTTCTGCTGTTACAGTTTCCCCTCTTTCAGCTGAAGTCACAGTACCAACCTGCCGTCTACCCCTCTGAGAAATAATTCGGGAATGACCTTTGGGATTAACCATGATTCCCGTCTCATAAACATTATATATTTTATCTGCAGTGAGGCCATATTTGTCAAAAATTTAGTAAAAAAACATGGGGCAAAATGGGGTAGTAGGTACCCCGTTTTGCCCCTTGAGAAACATTTTTGGTTACAACCTTCTAGCTAAAAAAGTACTTATTTAAAACATTAGATGGCATTCATAAATTGTTGCTAAAGACATGCACTGTTTTATTAGTATAAGTATAAATTTTAAATAAGTAAGTATATTTAGTTACCTTGGCTGGAATATCACGTAAACATTGTAAAACACACAGTCTGAAACAGCATATTGCCACTTCTAACGAATTGCAAACAACAAGATGACTCCGGATACGCTGTAGCGTTGCGTTTCACTTTGGAGTTTAAGTTCCGTCTTCACATAACAGGTGGCAGCAGGTTATTGACGATAAAATCGTGGTACCCCCGTTATGCCCCGCGTCCCCATTCTTCCCCAGGTTCCCCTATATTACTTAGGTGTTTTCGTAAATTAACGTCCTTCGTACAGATTTCAATTGTCTTCAGTAAAGAGATGTTGACTGGTTGGCTTCAGTAGTTCTCTTCACTGATTTACTAACTGTTGAGGTAGAATCCAGGATGCATTCTAGACAGTTTTGCTAAATAATTGACGACACAAATGTTCACCCATAGAATTCAGTAGTTCTTTTACAGCTTGTGTATTGTAGTAGAAACTACTATGTGTCACAGAATGTCTGCAAACAATTATTGCTAGTACTTATATTCATCCATAGAATTCAGTTGGTTCTCGTTTGCATTATCATGGTAGAAGTCACCATGCGCCGTAGAAAGTCCTCGAACTGTAGAATTACATAGTTACACGTACCCAGACTTAAAACACTGTCAATGTCAGTAAATTTCGAAGAGAGCATTCCAGTGGAAAGTTATTTAATTCCTAATAAAGTTAAGGTATGTAAAACTATTTATATCTATTAATTTTAACTTGTAATATTACATATTCCATAATTGTATATTTTATTTATTTGATTAATTTTATTTCACCTTTTAGGAAACATAATATTGGTTAATTTATTTTATCAATTACTCTATGCAATGTGAAATCAATTTCTTTAAATGCAGAAACAAACATTAGTTGTGTGCCATGGGCAGAGCAGTATGATATTTTCTACTTGTAAAAAGAAAAAAAACAATCTTTTGATCAAAAAAACTTTTATTAAAATTTTTTAAAAAACAGAGAGAACGTTTGGTGCCACCATTTTGGTGTGGATATGTAAGTGCCCGCTGTGGGTTGAATTAGTACATTTGAGTCAATTAATACTTCAAAAGTGTTGAAATGTTACAAGAAAGAGACTTGTGATTGATGAGTTATATTTTTGATTAAACTACGGTGACATCCAAGAAGATTCCGTAAGATAATCTACGAAGTACTTGTGTGAAAGTGCTATCATGAACTTGTATGAGCATATAAGTTGAAGGTCTGCTATGCTGAATCTTTCGACTAGAGAGACATTTTACAGCACAGCCTGTTAGCACATTTGTTAGAGAACTGGTGATTCGACGAGCAGAAGATTTACTGAACATTGGTGAGACACCTAGTTGATGGTGGGGTAATCGAGAGTGACTACGATGAGCCCAGCAGCACGTCGAGAATGATCGTCGGTAGCGGTGTAGAATTCGTCGAAGGAGGTGTTGAATGAACTGCCGACTGTGATCCGCGAGTGTTACTGCCGACGTTTGAAGACTTCACATTCATCGTTATTGAAAAGTCATCAGCGGAATCGTCGAGGACTGGACGAATACAATAGAGTCTGCCAATATCCTTTTGATTATTAGTAATTGAGTATAGTCTACATCACGGTATGTACTTTGTAATGATTGGAATTGTATATATAATTTTGTGTAACTCACTATGTGTCCTTGCTCACCCTTAACTATACCGTTCCAAATTGCAGTACCCATACACTATATTTGCCCTGATTTAAGTTTAGTTTGTTATCTTACATTTGAGTTGAAGTAATTGTTTTGTTTTCATGTTTTTGCTTGGTCTGATACCCATTCATAATGGTTAATATTTGTGTTGCAATAACTCCCAATGAGTACCTTGGAATAATTAGAGTTTTCCATGATCTACTGACACAGAATTTAGCACGGCGCAATAAGATTTATGTGGATTAGATATTTCACTTGTATACAGATATTTGCTGACCTACATTAAAACTATCATGTTTATATGTCGGCTAAACTCTCAAGTTGGAATTTGGAACGTCAATGTTGTATTTGTTAACTTGAGTACCACAGTGCTAAGTGTGTAACTTAAATAATATTATCACAAATAATTGAAACTAGGAATACACACGTATATGCATGGTAATATAATTCTGCAACTTGACGAATGGTCAAATACAAGGTTGTTATCCAGATTCTTGATTAGGTGATGATAACTTTCATTGGTCAGGCAGTAGTCATTAGTATAAGTAAGGTTAGCTGGCGCTCAGGGAAATTAAAATCATGATGCAATAACGAATATCTAATCAAACTTATTAACTGTTGAAGAATCGGACACAAATAGTATTTATTCAGGATTTGTTCTGAAAATTCTTAACAGAATGGAGAATACTAATTCTTACACCAAATAATCAGGCAACTCACATCAAATATTTATATATGTGTCATATAAAGTTTGAGCCAACAAGTTAGGTTGTCACCTTATAGTGTCACACAACGTTTTGGACAGTTTAACCGATTTGAGAGTGTACTGTTATAGTGGCGACTAACTTAGGAATTTGCTATCTAGTAGTACCACTCTTGTCTTGTGTTATTTAATTTCAGTACTGGCGCATAAGAGCAGAATATTTACCAAAACGACACACTAAGTTCATCGACGCCCAAACTCATTCAGTAACGAACATATTCTGACTAAATGTTCTAAAAAGAACTAAACATTCTCTCGTTTTTTTCATACATAGCACAATTCGTAAATACAGTATAAACCCACGTACCACTTGCACCTTTTTTAAAAAGATCAGGTTCGAAAAAGTAGGGTGTGGGTGTTATGTGGGTCTTGGGCCATTTTTGCACGGTGATGAAATATTGCCGGCGTGACTGGAGTTTGCTGCGATGGACGAGAGGGGTAGGGGAAAAGGAAGGGAAGGAAGCGGCAGACAGTCAAGGTCACATTCCTCACAGCATTGTCACACTGCAGCTTCGCTGGTTACAAATGCGCGCTCACACACACTGTCCTATCCTCATTTGCAAAGTACCCAGTGGTTTTACACGTGTGTTGGCTGCAAGTATTGTAATGAATCGTAAAAAGTTGCGTTCTTTCACAGTTGTGGAAAAATTAAAAATACTTAATCAGTGAAACGGAAGAAATCGGTAACTGTGTTGCTGGGCGAATATATGATGTTGACGAATTATGTGTGAGGGATTGGAGGGAAAGTAAAGACAAACTGCTTTCTGCCAGTGGCGATAGACGTGCGTTCCGTGGTGCGGTAGCAAAGTTTCCGGAGATAGAGGAAAAACTCTAGGACTACATACAGGACAGACGGCAAATCGGGTAGGCTGTAAGCACGGAAATGTGTTCGCTAAAGGCGCTGCAAATTGCTCGTGAACTTGGCGTGGGTGAAGGCTTTAAAGCAAGTAGGAACTGGATGCGCAGGTTTATGGTAAGAAAGGGTTTGTCCATGAGGTGGCGTACGACAATCTGCTAGCGTTTACCGACAAGCTACAATGAGAAATTAATAGCATTTCAGAGGCATGTGTTAAAGCTGCGGAAGCTGTAGAATATGCCACATTTAGGCACAAGGTTTTTTATTATGCATGTAATAAAAATAGTTTTTATTATGCGTGGGTAGGACTCGCGTGCTTTATCGTTTGTTTGAACGAGGTCATTGCCCAGCGCACGATAGTGGACGCGGAAGATTGTAACTGTAAACAGCTGGGAGCTGAGCAAGGTCACCCGCACACACGGCGTGTTGTTATCGATCGCGCACGGCGATGCCACGTTCTACTCACGCGATGTTGCCACATTGAAGTTGCCTGCCTTCTGTATACTTTTAACACAAAGGCAGAGGCTGTAATAAGTAACATAGTACTTTTTTGGTAATTCTTTACGATTTGTTACTGTTTGAAAGGAAAAGAAATCACGACTAAATTATTTTTTTTTCCATGCAGATTTGCAATAAAAACATTTTTTCCCACCATGACATTCTAAAAATAAGGGTGCGGGTCTTACCCGGGGGCAGGTGGTACGTGGGTTTATACGGTAATCAAATCCAAAGGAATAAGTTACATATACAGATTTCATAGAGCAAAAGGTTAACTATGAAACAAAATTACTTTTTACAAAGACTTGATTAAGTTCCAATGTTATTAAGCTATGAATGAAATAAAATTTAATATATTTTCAGGTGAGTAATTGGCTTCACAATGTCAAAAATATTGGAACGTTGGCATTCTGTTCACCAACTGAATAGAAATATGGTAAAATTCACAGAATACTTTGTGTCTACAGAATATTTCTGTCTCCAGGTCACATCAGTAGATTCACTATTGTTTCCAGCCTTGGCCAACATGTTGAGCAACTTAGTTCTGTACAAATATATGGATTTCAGCTTTGTTGTTAAAGCTTTTGCGAATAATAACATGAAGACTTCCTAAAATATCTGATAAGCATGGAACATTTATGAGGTTTATACTATAATGCCACTAGGCCAAATTTCTCCAAAGCCAAAGAATTAAAGAGTAGATAAAGAACAACAGAGGATATCACTAAGTACTTTCTGTTTACCCTACCCGCCTCGAACTGCTTTAGCCAATTCTGAAATGCCTCAGCTTCTGGCTTGACAGATCTGGCGGACGAACAGATATGCTGGCAGTATGGAAATTACTAAGACCGTCGAATAAACTATCGTTGGTAGACGATACTCGTCTGGTACCTAATACTTTCCTCAATGACTGGATACATTAGTATTCAGATTCTCTTAAGGAATACCTCAGTGCCATTGACTGCCAGTGCTATTTACAGCGAACTTTAGTCAGTGTATAAATTTATATGTTAAGGGCGCCTTTAGACTACTGACAATTAGACAAATAAAAAAAAAAGATCTTTCGCACGATTAGAATTTAATTTCGTTTACTTCACACAGTAACCAGAGTCACAATATATTTATAATTAACCATTTAAATTACAATTATAATTTAATGTTACTGTGAGAGTTATACTTTCTTTTAGTACGTAATAAAATAAACCAGAGGCCTTAACATCTACACCTTAGATTTTCATGTTTTTTTGTATATTGGTAATATCAACTAAATATATTATAAATGTATTTTTTCTAAAAAAAAAATTTGAGTAGTTTTTTTTGTATACATTTTTGAAAATTGCAAAAATAGCCAATTTTAGCAATGTTTTGGATCACTCAAATACTTGTAGGTTTCCAAACAATGTTGCTAGAAGGCTGTTTGACAGCTCATTATAAAGGTCACTGAATAGGCTTCAATTTGATATGTAACATGACCAACTTCAGAAAAAAAAAGGTTTTTATTTGTTTTCAAAATTGTTAAAATTGAATTTCTAAAAAACACCATTTTCAATTTTTTTTTTTTTTTAAAGTATGTTATTCCTACGTATATTGGTTAGATTTGTGCCAAATTTCAAGGTGGAGAGTCGATGGGATCATGAGTAAATAAAAATGAGAAGTTTAGTAGATGCTTAAAGGAGCATGGTAGATAAATAAATGCTTTAAGCGTCAGTTGGACGTTATAGGTTTTTGGAAGACAACATTGAAAAACTGCAAAACCACAATCCTACATAATGTGTCGTCCTGCCGATGTTGATGCGTGGTTGGGTGGTGTCTGAGGGCGCCAACTAACCTTTAACAGGGGTGGTTGCTGTGGGCTAGTACACAGCACGAGACTCCGTCTCTCGGTGGTCGTGACGTCGCCACGTGGCAGGCAGGAGTGGTTGGACCACACACGCGACTAACGTTGTCGGCACGCACACGACTGTCCGGTCCGCACACGAACACCGATCGCCGAACTCCGCGAGTCGCACACGACTGCTCGCGCCGAGGGGTGAAGGCCAACTGGCGCGTCCTGGCAGCATTGAATATATATAACTTATAGAAGTCGCGAGGGGATAGGATTTATTATTCCAATTTTCGGATCCAAAACTGTGGTAGTTGTTAGCTCCGCCGCTAGACAGCTCTTCTTTCCACAAGAGGGTACTCGTAGTTACCAGCTTCCACGCCAGAGCGCTGTAGCGTCGCTTTTTTCAAGGTCGTGCGCGTAATTCTCTGTCTCACTCTATCGAGAGGCGGTGCCTTTTCTTGAAATCCGAGCGCTTAGATACGGGCGGGCGCAACTGAATTGGAGGAGTACGGCCACCGAAAAAAAAAAAAAAAAAGCGCGGTTAAAAGATGCCAACATCAAAAATTAAGTTTTAACAATAAGAAAACTACAGAAATTTCTTAAAGCGTACCAGATTGGAATGTACAGTATAGTGTACATTCCCACTGAGGAGGATAAACTAAAAAAACGTAACGTAAAAAAAATACTGACATTCGTAGTTCAGAATTTATAAAATGTTGTGTTAACGGAGTGGCGCATTGAGTAAAATGGCAAAACATAATTTGGAATAATTCTTGACAACGTTGAATGATTTTGGTAGCTATGAAACAACTATGGCTGCGATGACTGTTCAAACGCGTGCACGTGTTGTTATTAGTAACTGAAACTAATGGTATGATGTCATACTTTGTGGCTATGCAGTTTATAATTTTTTTAACATAAGATGAAGCATTTTTACATAATGTTTTGGTTGTTTCGTAATTCAAAATAAATAATCTTAAACGTTATATGGTGAATATTCCCAGTAACGAATGACCACAAAAAAAATCAATTTTGCCAACATAGATCTGAAAAGTTAACGATTTACTATGTTAAGTTGCTTATAAATAACGCACATTTCCCGGATCTCCAAAGAAAATAAGAGTGTTTGTTATAGCATTGAGTTCCCACTCTTTATATTCCTTGCTTTGAGGTTAGATACACAAGTTAAGCCCGGGCTACATTCGCAATAGCACGCAAACAGCACAGACGCACAGAAGTTCAACATACACTATTAGATATGAGCTGCCACATTGGCAAATAGCATGCGCACAGAAAAATAGCACAGGATCGGCGCACAGAAAGTTCATTTACTTTTAACTTTTAGGTTATTTTTTGTGCGCGACCATAGTGGTAGCCAATCAGCAAACAGTTTAAGTACTACTCTAGTGGGCTTATAAAAGAACAATTGTCACGAAAGTATTGGTGCTCTTGACTTGAGTAGTTTGTTATTGTTTTCAAACACGCGATAACATGAAAATGGAAGACACATTTGATAGCTTTTTGATAGCTGTAATAAAAAGTAAAAATATTTTGTATGACAGGGGATCCGCAGGATACAAAAATGAAGAAGCTAAATTAAATGCTTGGAAGTCTGTGTCTGAATGTGTTAAAGAAGCCGGATTTGAAATAAACAGTGATATATATTTTTGAATGCTCGTTGTGTTTTGTACGTAAACTTTGAAGTATATAAAATATTTCTGGGTTTAACGAAAACGGTACCACAATAACAACATACGAATCTAAACAAACGTCACGTATGCCAACTTCAGTGACCAAAATTGAGGCGGTAGCTGCAATAAGGGCCTACATTCAATAATTGTGTTTTGAGATATCGGCTGTCAAAGTTTTCATACATGTAGTGGAAAACTGTAGTGAAGATTAAAACTATTCAACCCTATGTGTTTGATTAGTTATAACTTTTACTATGGAGATCTGACATTTGAAAGCCAGACAGTTTATTACTCTGATCTAGAACAAATAAAGAAGAGAACCATGTCAAAGGCCCTTTTGTTAGAGAACAAGAAAAAGACCAATTTTCAGTTCTCTGCATTAAAGGCTTTCATTTTTACATCGGTTAGTTGATGCAATAAAACTTCAGAAACTTGAAATAGCATGATAAGTAGGCATATGAATATAAAAAAAATAATTTTAGAAAACAATACAATATTTGTTTATTAGGCAAAAATAAAAAACGAAAAAATCAATAAAAATCATTGCAACATTCTTATTCATTAGCCAAATCAAGTTCTTCATTTACATCTCCGTTCAAACTATCTGTTTCATTGCTATCATCTTGTAATACCGCATCTGCTAGAAACTTTTCATAAAAAACTTTACTCTCCTCCTTTAAATAAATGAATAAGTCTTGCAAATCCTTCACTTTAGCTGCTTTCAGTGGAACTCTTTTGGCTGTTGTCAGCTGGATTTCTTCAGGGTGTGTCTTCATAAATCTGTACGGTGTACATACAAGATTTCCGTATGCTGGATATGCCACCAAGGTTCCATCCCTTTTGTATTTTAGTTTAGAAAATTTTTGTAGTGTAAATTTGTTTCTTAATGATTGTGGGCTCTTAAGAAAATGAGATCTTAAAGCGTCTTCCCAGTCGAGAATATCAATATTGATTTAGAGTTCAAATGGTGATGGTTCATTGCGGCATTCAACTATTTTGGAATAATACACATCAGGCACCTCACACTAAAATGTAAATAATAAAGTTTGAAGAGTAGCCAGATGTTCTCTGCAAGAAGGGCCTTTGACATTGAACTATTAAAACAGCTGTAAAATCTTCCAAAGAGGTTGGAAATGAACAGAACTTGGTGAGTATACTAAAAACAACATGGAGATTCAGAAAATGCGTTCTCCGAAAAAAGGGCCTTCAATCACAAAGGCCCTTATTGCAGCTAGTGCCTCAATTGTGAACGGATGTTTTACATTTAAAAAACTTTTTTGAATGTTTCCGGTATTATATTGTGTTGTGTTGTGCGTGAATGTAGCATCAAGCTTTGTGCTATCTCTGTGCGTGTGTGCTATCTGTATGCTGTTTGCGCAAGTATTTTGAATACAAATATATTTTCTTTTAATAACCGAAAGTTAAATATTATTTCCATGAAATATAATACAATTCTTTAAACACAGACAACATATAAGAGCTATTTTTTGTTTATTATTCCATCTGGCGTGATAAAAATTATATTTTAAAAACAGTTTGTGGATTTTTAATATAAAATAAATATTTATTTATGACATCAATTTAAGTTGTTCAAAAAATTCACTTTGGTATGAATTCAACCAAATTCATGTTATCCAGGGCACAAAATTAGAAACTACCAAAAAAGATTATTTACATTGCTGTTTTGTGTAAATCTGTGCACGGACTTAGTAAGTGACATATTTATAATTCCTCATTTTAGCAACCCATTTTAACACAAGAGAAAAATTATTTTATACTAAAAATTATTATTTTAAACCATTAATTAGCAGGAAACATGCATGAATAATCTATTTAAATTTGCATTTGAACAGTGAATATTATTTGGCAATAATAAATATTTATCATCGTATATTACGGATGAAAAGTTTGTATTTCCATCTAATCAGAAGTATTATGACACAGTTAATTAAATTGATTTACAAGTTTTTATTCACATGAAAATCATTAAAAATTGGTTGGGAAGTTATATAAATATACAAAAACAAATCATTATACATACAATTTTATTATCTTAGTGGATTTAAATTAATGGTGTCCCAGTGACTACTGCGAAGAAAAAAGTCTTGCGAAAGGTTTCCTCGTAATTGAAATTCGTCAAAAAAAATCTATCTATCATTTTTGGTGACATTTCTGACAAGTGGTACGATGAAATTTGAGACTGGCAAATGAATGTTGTGAAGCAATAAACAAAATATCACATTCGTGAACTACAAATGTATAATTGTTTTTATTTTATAATAAAAAGTGTATCTAATAACCCGTGGCTTTGCTCACGTAATTTCCGGGTATTGCTGATATTCTACCATTTTAAGAAAAGTATGTATTAAATTTCAAAGATTTTTGAAGAATTATACACAAAGAACTGTCAAGTATAGAACATATTTAATAAATAAAAATATTTTTACGACTTATTTTTAATTGGTTTAACGTAAGTCTATTTTAACTTTTATTTAAAATTAAGTACCTACCTTATTTTCTATCTCCCGGTTTAGTGACTTTGAGAATATATTTTTCCTTCTCTTTTCCATCTGACGAAGAAGCCAATTAAAAAATAAACTAAGACTCGCGCACTTATTGTATGTTAAGACTGCCATCGTTTTAAATTACTGTTTTTTAGTTATAGTCATGCTTAGGATAATAACATAATATGCCTTATTACGCATACATTTCAGTATTCATGAAACCAATGCATTTTTATTTGAAATGTAGAGCAGTTACCAAATTTCTTATCTCGCATATTGATTTTTTGGTATGGCTAGTATTACTTAAACTAAATTTTTGAATTTTCACTGATGTAATCTTTTCCCTTTTCTATGTGATTTAGAAAATATAGCAATATACGTAAACCAATTAAACCAAAATCATACTGAATTTTTATTACCGAAAAAAGTTAAATACGAAAAATTTTAATATGCGTATTTTAATATTGAATTTATATATATCTTGCCAATACTGATTTAGTGGGTTCCATTTTTTTTATTTTTAAAAATAATATCTACCCCTTTTACTACTTAATAGATAACGTTGAATAAGAGAAGGTTGTTTAAGGTATGTTGATTTTCCTTGCCAATATCTAAAAGTAAATTTGTACAAACGCGAAATATAGTTTAAATAAGTATTTTACTTTTAAAATAAAACCATATTTTGAACGGAACACTGACTATTGGCCCAATACAAAGTTTTAATAGCTAATTTTCACTTCACTCGAGTACAGAATCCCATCATTCAGTGATTTCCGTGGCTAGCTTCTTTTGGGATTTCATCATTCTCAAAGCGACGGTAAGGGAAGCTCCTCTTCAAGGTCGCCTAACGATGCTGATAAGACCTGCCGGGTAATTTGAATCGTTGGTCTGGGATTTTCGGGAGGGGGGGGGGGGTTGAAGGATGATGTCACGACTGGGCTGGTTAACCTAGTTCTGCCAAATACCGCCAGGGGCGTATACGGCTGATACCCAGCGATGAAAGCGATCGCAGCGGCGGAGCTTGGAACTACAACAATTCTTCTAAGAAACCGGACAGAAAATTTAACCTGGGCTCGCGACTTCTATACATTATATATATTCAATGCTGGCAGGTCCCGTTAGGGCTCGAGTCGATCTCCGCTCTCCATGACAATCGACCTCCACCCGTTCGAGACACTACCACCGACCACACACGCCGACCGGTGAGGCACCGAGGTGGCATAACGACCTGTGCGAGCCACGGGAGCACCTGGGACGACGTCAAAAGTTATTTGCCAACTTTATTAGCAGACGTCCCAAAATGACAAATCTCGAGCGTTGTTTCTTCCGCAGCAATTAAATGTTCGAAATTACCGAGGCAGAAGTTTTGGCTTCAAGTAAACTTCAGTTTTTAATTAATGCATTTAGCTCTGGTTTAGATGCCATGCCGCCTTAAGAAATAGTTGCAGCAAGGAAGAGTAGCATAATTTTACTTCAAATTTTGACTTAGTAAAGTAATGAAATTTTATTGTTATAGACTAAAATTTTTTACAAATAATAAAACTCGGATAACAAATCTTACCTTACATTCATCCAGTGTTCTTTGATTAAACATTTGATCAATATGATAATACAAAGCACGTGATGTTGCTGAAAGGATGTAGCCTAGGTTATAACTGACAAAACATGTTACTGTGAAATATAATAACTTTTGGTGGCTTGCATGTATATTGGCAAAAAATAATGAGAATAATGAAGTTAAAGTCAGTTTTTTACATCCCAAAGGACCTGCTGCTTCCTTTTTTTATCCAACACCAAGAGCCGATATACTAGACGTTAGAACTTCTTAAAAAGGTTGAACCTTGTACAGCAACTGGGAGAACTTATACACTCACTAAAGAAGACATGGTAGAAACATCATGCCTGCTTGAACGAAGTATTCCACAACCTAAGTGAAAACTGTAAATAATTAAATATATACTAAACAGATTTTTTTCATGAGCAATTATATGTTTTGTCAGTTATAACTTAGGCTACATCCTTTCAGCAAGATCATGTGCTTTGAACTTAGGCTACATCTGTTCAGCAAGATCACGTGCTTTGTATTATCATATTGATCAATGTTTAATCAAAGAACACTGGATGAATGTAAGGTAAGATTTGTTATCCGTGTTTTATAATTTGTAAAAAAAATTTAGTCTATGACAATAAAATTTGAATACTTTACTAAGTCAAAATTTGATGTAAAATTATGCTACTCTTCCTTGCTGCAACTATTTCTTAAGGTGGCATGGTATCTAAACCAGAGCTAAATGCATTAATTAAAAACTGAAGTTTACTTGAAGCCAAAACTTCTGCCTCGGGAATTTCGAACATTTAATTGCTGCGGAAGAAACAACGCTCGAGAATTGTCATTTTGGGACGTCTGCTAAGTTGGCAAATAACATTATGTAGGATTGTGGTTTTGTAGTTTTCAATGTTGTCTTCCAAAAACCTTTAACGTCTAACTGACGCTTAAAGCATTTATTTATCTACCATGCTCCCTTAAGCATCTACTAAACTTCTCATTTTTATTTACTCATGATCCCATCGATTCTCCACCTTGAAATTTGGCACAAATCTAACCAATATATGTAGGAATAACATACTGTTTTTTAAAAAAAATAATTGAAAATGGTGTTTTTTTAGAAATTAAATAATACAAATTTTGAAAACAATTAAAAACATTTTTTTCTTCTGAATTTGGCCATGTTACATATCAAATTGAACCCCATTCAATGACTTTTAAAATGAGTTGTCTAACAGCCTTCTAGCACCATTGGTTGGAAACCTACAAGTATTTGAGTAATCTAATACATTGCTAAAATTTGCTAGTTTGGCATTTTTCAAAAATTTAATACAAAAATCTACTCAAGATATAAATTTAAAAAAAAATTGATTTATAATATATTAAGTTCTTATCATCAAAATACAAAAAATCATATAAATCTGAAACATGAAGTTTCTAAATTAATTTTTCATTTGTTGATATGATATGGAATGACTCGTAAGAGTAAAGCCTTTCCTAGTTGTATTTCAACATACATTTTGCGTGAAGAGAATTGTCTTAACTCACCGTCAACAGTCTACCGACTAAACTAGTATTTCGGAGAACACGAGCGATGGTTCAGGACTACTGGGAATCTTCCTAGATTTGGTTAGGCAATGGATTCAAACTGAAAAGAATGTCAAACACTACTGCTAATTAGACGTCTCGTTCCGCAGCGACTCGACGTCCCTCTGGCTCTGGAAAGTGGTAATATCAGAACAGATGAACCTCACCAAACGGTCTGCTCGCAGAAGACACGGCCACGTCCGACGACAGAGGGATGTCGTCACGGCAAAGTCTCGTCCTCCGGGTGTCGAGGTCAACACTGACAAACGCTAGAAGCGTCTGATGCCTTTCTTCCGGAGCTTTTCCGAAGATTTTAAATGTCTTTCTCATAATTAATCAACAACAACTGTAACGACCGACGCGGTTGAATATTCTCTTGAAGTTCGGAAATTTCCTTAATTCCGTCACTAAAAGTGCAGAAGTTACTATCAACTCGTCGTCGTCAGCTATAGAACGCACTCCGCGGCTGTCCGGGATCAATTTAGAGTATTTCGGGAGAAAATAGCTTGTCAACCCGAATATACGTCTACTCTCTTCGGAGGTCTTTTTAAAAAGCCTCTAATCCTTCAAACGTTCTAACAAAAAATTATTATTTTGACAACCAACGACGAAGCAATTTATAAAAAAAACCTAGTAGGAGAAAGGAAGAAGATGCCAGCGCTAAATTTGAAATATCAAACTTAATATAAAATCCATAGAAGACATGAAAAACCAATCAATACTTTCCCTACTGATATTTAAATCATAAAATAACTAAAATTTAGGCTTCACTTGCACGTATTCCAGAAATATAACTCGTGTACATAATTTGTTACATTAATTAAAATCAATTAATTTATCTATAAAGGAATTGAGCGTTTATAACGTAGCCTACGACACTAAGATAAGATTCTCAACACACAAATAGAAAGAGAAAAAAACTCTCAATTAAAATAATATTACCATAAATAGATCCAAGTTGCAAACAGGAGCCTCAAGTAAAATAATACCTTTAAACAAAAGTAATCCAAGCTATGGCCAAACTAACTTCCCCAAAAAAAATCCTCCCTTTGAAACAAAGAATCTGTAGTAGGGTGTATATTAATTACATCATGCCTGTTTTACAAACTTTTTTTAATGGAAGATATGTGCCTTGTGTATCCTAAAATCCAGAACAACGGTCACAGGTCCCACAAACTTAATGATTTTGGGAGGGGGGGGGGGACCTCACCCCGCTCCCATAAATGAACTCCAACTTAGAATATTTAAATATATTTAGGTTTTTTTGCTTTGAGGATATTGGCAACAAACTGCCGAGTCCCCTACCTAAAATCTCCTTCTACTCTCCCCTTATTATATTGCAATGCTGTCTTCCGGTCTTCCTCTTGGATCCTTCAAAGTTCCAGGCAGCCTCATTCCAGTACATCTCCAGCAGCCGTGGACTGGTACTATCCTGAGCCCCCGGAGTAATTCCCTATACATTTAATAGATGGTGTGAGAGGATTCTCCCCAAAAACAATAAGGCATGACGTAGTAGCTTTATGAAGTGGGAACCAACTGGTCCCAATCCCATGTATTTTATTGTTAACTCGCTGTTGGGGCACGGGTAGTAGGGACTGGTAGTTACGTGGTGGTTACTCCACCTAAACATATTTACTGAAAACTTGGCTACAGAAATATAAAGTGTTGTTTGTGTCTCTCAAGTGTTTTCACAACTACCAAAAAAAGCCCAACTTTTGATTATTATAAAAATATGCCATGTTGCTACTGGTCATATTCTTTAGAGGCAAAATAAACACAATGCTATTGCACTGGGGTTGAGAGAGTCAAGTAGTGTGTGAGAATCGACTAAATATGGGCGCCACCACGTGGTTTAAGGGCACTTGACCCGTGTATCCCCTCTCAGGGTCGTGACATAGCCCAAGTGCGACGAGGCTCGTATTCCCCTAACTGCCCGCTCTCAGCGGCGTGCACGCTCCTGAAGCCAGAGTGGGCTCTAGGTGTCCCCACATGACGGAGGACGGGAAGGAATCACACGTGGTCGCTGCGTCCTGCTCCGGGTGGCGATCGAGATGGACTCGCGGTCGTCTAGGTGTCGTGGCGGCAGGAAGATTTTTAATTACCGTTAGGCCGTTTATATTTACGTGACGAAACAGATAACACAACAGAACCTCTCTAGCACTGAATAATAAATTACAGTTACTTATTACAGAATAATAACATTTACTTGTGTTGGCAATTATTAATTACGTTCAAAACATAAACTGCCCGCGTCTGGGTGCGTTCTGAAAGTGTTTGCGCATTGAGATGCTCCATCCTTACTTAAGTTGAAAGAAAACAAAACACTCAGGGAATGAACTATAAGTAAAATTACAAACTATTGACGTGATAACGTCTTATAAATAGATGAACGCCGGCTGCACGAACGGAAAAGCATGACTCCTCACGTTCCACCTGAGCCGAGCGTGCAAGAACCGGCCAACCACCGTGCGAGAAAATCTTCTATAATATCAAACAGGTTAAGGCGGGCTTTTTAAAAACAACAATTTAAAAATTTTGATTTATTTGTCCAATTTCGTCATTTCAAACAATTTATTGACATTGATTTGATTTCAGTTTATTTCTATAACTAATTGTTCGTGATTATATTTAAACAAATTATTTAAATAAAATTTTCAAAAACTGTAAATAATATTTGAAAATTAAAAAACATGCTATTTTTCATCAATGTTTTCTTATGACGTTATCACGTAAAATTATCGTCCGTAAACCGACTACAGACAACCCCCATTTTTTTAAAAATTAAAGTATTATTTTAGGGGTGCGTGGCAAAGACTCCAATCGCCTCTTGCAGGGCGGACAAAAATGCACGCACGCGCACACACACTCGTTAGCGGGCAGTTTAAAACAGGCAGTAGAGGGCTGGCGAGATGTGAGGCACATCGGGCTTAAGGAGGGTGCAGCCCCAGTCGATGTCAACAAATTGAGAGAATGTGTCAATAAGGATCAAAATGTATTTATATCCCGGCCTGGAGTGTGGTAAAGGTCCGAAGAAATTGGCAAACACCCTATCCCATGAACCGCGCTGAGGTTGGCTGTGGCATGGAACAGCGCGGCTGTTCCGTGACTTGTGTGAGCAATAACTGGCCTCCGTAGTTTCAAGGCAACAATTGCAACACAATGAGATTTTTTTCTGTTATCTTTAGACATGGTACTTGTCATTCAACAAAAGTTAAAACTTTAGATCAGCTAGACGTAAAATATGGTGACATGAAATATGGCTATGGTTTAGTGATATGTAGTGCAACTTCATTTTCTGTAAATTATGCCTAACACTTTATTACCTATTAAGTACAATCTTATACAGTTTTTATCTAACTAGTAGAGATAAATTTTTTTTTACCAAACTATATATATTTTTTTAATGTGTTTTAACTATCTTTTTCGGTTGTTGGTGGACCCTTTACCATTCATTACTCCGGGTACTTGGGAGTCAACTTGAGGCCTTACTTGAGGCGCTCGGATTTAAAGCCAAAGATCGCAGTCGGGTGACAAGTGTAAAGGCAGCGGACACTAGACTCCCTAAGCAGGATAGGACGGCATAAAAAATAATTAAATGCATCACTGCCTGGCTGATGTTTAATTTCACGGCGTTTACACCATGGCTTGGGCTTGGTGCAGTTACTACATACCAGTTTACACTAACTGCAGATCGCGATCTTGCACTAAAAAATCCTATAATATAAATAATCATACAGATACATTTTATGCTTAATTTTGCAAACATTTAACAAATATACATTCGCCCTAATAGTTCTGGAAAAGTAATCGTGGATGACGTAGTTGTCTTTAACTTGTTTCGCACATCCCCAATTGTCTTCGTCAAATTGGTCCCAAATTGTGACGCTATAATCCGTGCTAATTACCAGCACCACACCATAAAAGAGTTTAAGTCTCACATCCAGTAAATCCAGTTTTTTCGCACAGCCCAAAATGAAACGCAAAATGTTTAGTTCGTGGAGTTAACAATAAATGAGGCTAGTAACGTCGCAGTTCATAATCACTTTAGTCGCTCTCTTTTGTTCCACAAAAACCTCAACCCGATGTCTGGTTGATAATAGAAAATTTGCGTCGAGGCTTACTTTTTTGCATGCAGTGTTGTGAATGACCGCTCAGACTGGCCACTCCTCGCTGCGTTGGTGAATGCGGTACGTCTTTCCATTGCTGCAGCCCAAAACACTTGCTCCCGCAAGCCGATGTGCGCCTGACCAGCCGCTCGCACCGTCTCCCTCGCCAGCCGCAGTCGTGGGCTCGTTCACACCTCTCGTGACGTCAGACCACTCCGCGCGCCGCGCGGTGTTCACTCGTGGAAACACAAAACAGCAGAGCCGCTAATGTCCGTTGTGTGTTTAACCATATTTCAGGGCGTGTTTTAGGCAAGACCAAAATATCTATAATATAATATAATACAATATAAACCAAATCAATTAAAAAGACGTTAAAATTACAAATTAGTTTAAACCAGGAACTTACGGAGGCGTAACAAACGCCTCAAACTGTACACTAGGAGTTAAACCCAATACATTTTTGTTTTGTATTCAGGTACTTGTGCAGTATCATAAGGTATCTATCACATGTTTATAAATGATGGGACCATTATGAGCATGGTTGCTTTTTACAGTTTTTACATCATAACATTTTAACGTGTTTCACTGCTTTTTATATTGGTATAAGACAGCCAGGGGGTGGGAGAAGTACACTGGCCGTGCTACTCTGGGGAAACTCCCCAGAGTAATGCTCGCATGTCCCACTTCCTCCCTCATGATTCCAGCGGGCTGCTTTATGTAAATTGCACTTCTGTTCCGCTGAGGCCGAGAAGAAAGGGATGGTGTTAAATATTCTGCGCCACGGGTATAGATCCCAGGATTTAAGGAGCCCATCTCTGAAGGGGCCTGCCTGCACTTGTAAAAGTGTGACTGTGAAACGGGTTTGATGTCAAATTTATGGAAAATTTTCTGTATATTTTAAAGATTTCTGCTAATGAGCAGCATGCTACTTAAAAGAACCGTGTCCAGAGATGTCGTGTCGATTAACCCCACGCACAAAACACTCGGGGTCTCTCGGGTTCCCCTGGCAAATCCTACAGATTTGTGCCCCTGTTCTACGCGTCCCGAGACCAGCTCCCAGAGAAGTGTTTTAACAAGGACGACATTGTTCTCCCACTTTCGAGTATTAATTCGGTGATTCTGATGACGTGCCACTTCAGAGCCCTCTGAAACTTGGCAGCCCTTAAAGACGGAGGACAACCTGTGATGAGTGGTGCGAGAGTAACGAGGCAGGTGGCAACACCAGCGTTGGATGCTCGAGGCTGGTGGGGATAACGTTGTATTCTCGGAGCGACCTGAAGTGACCCCTGTGGTGAGCGACAAGCGACAGGCTTCTCGTGTGAGACGAACGAGTGAGCTGTGTGAGCCTAGGTGTTGGGGCAGAGGAGCGCAGTAAGAGACAAGCAGTGGAGGAAGCCTCCGTCGAACATAGCTTCAGTGGGGAGAATTATTGTAGACTCGGTGAAGGTGTTAATGTGTGTACAGATAGTTAAATTATAACAATTTATGTTATAAATATATATACAAAAGGTAAATATTACTTTATAAAAAAAAACTCTAGTTAGTAATTAATTGGGCTATCATTTTGACCCTGTGTTTCCCACTCATAACAATATATCATCTAAACACTGTTATCGCAGATTAGCTCTTGCTATTCTCCCTTTTAGGTTGGTTTATTATTTGGACAGTAACTGCATTGCACTTAAACTTTGATTACTTGTTAACAGATAAACATAAAATGATATAGTTTCTGTATCAATTTGTTATTTGATTACAAATGTACAACATTCTAATTATTTTATAATTTTTTGTAGTGTGCGTGGGAAGCAGTGACTTGTCATACATAATGGAAGAAAGAACTGTGGATGAAAAGGACACTGAACCTGTTTGTTTGGGGGAAAAATCTCAAGGTCTGAAGCAGATATATAGAACACATACTGGTGAAAAGCGATTCTCATGTTCACAATGTTCCAAAGAGTACAAACAGAAGATTCATTTTAAAACACACCTTAGAACACACACAGGTGAGAGGCCATTTTCATGTTCATTTTGTTCAGCTAAGTTTAGAAGCAATGGTTACCTTAAGGTACATAATATGAGATCACACACTGGTGAGAAGCCATTTTCTTGTTCACAGTGTTCTGCTGCATACACTCAAAAGAATAATTTGAATGCACACCTCAGAACACACACAGGTGAGAAGCCATTCTCATGTTCATATTGTTCTTCTAAATTTACTAAAAATGGCCATTTGAATCTACACCTTAGAACACACACAGGTGAAAAGCCATTCTCATGTCCATATTGTTCAGCTAATTTTAGTAGTAATGGTTACCTTAAGGTACATATGAGATCACACACAGGTGAGAAGCCATTCTCATGTTCACAATGTTCTAAAGCATTCAGTCAGAAGATTCATTTGATTACACACCTCCGAACACACACAGGTGAGAAGCCAGTCTCATGTTCATTTTGTTCAACTAAGTTTAATAGCAATTTTGACCTTAAGGTACATTTGAGATCACACACTGATAAAAAGCCATTCTCATGTTCACAATGTTCTACTGCATTCACTCAAAAGAATAATTTGAATGTACACCTCAGAACACACACAGGTGAGAAGCCATTCTCATGTTCATATTGTTCTTCTAAATTTACTCAAAAGAACCATTTGATTGTACACCTTAGAACACACTCTAGTGAAAAGCCATTTTCATGTTCATTTTGTTCAGCTAAGTTTAGAAGCAATGGTTACCTTAAGGTACATAATATGAGATCACACACTGGTGAGAAGCCATTTTCTTGTTCACAGTGTTCTGCTGCATACACTCAAAAGAATAATTTGAATGCACACCTCAGAACACACACAGGTGAGAAGCCATTCTCATGTTCATATTGTTCTTCTAAATTTACTAAAAATGGCCATTTGAATCTACACCTTAGAACACACACAGGTGAAAAGCCATTCTCATGTCCATATTGTTCAGCTAATTTTAGTAGTAATGGTTACCTTAAGGTACATATGAGATCACACACAGGTGAGAAGCCATTCTCATGTTCACAATGTTCTAAAGCATTCAGTCAGAAGATTCATTTGATTACACACCTCCGAACACACACAGGTGAGAAGCCAGTCTCATGTTCATTTTGTTCAACTAAGTTTAATAGCAATTTTGACCTTAAGGTACATTTGAGATCACACACTGATAAAAAGCCATTCTCATGTTCACAATGTTCTACTGCATTCACTCAAAAGAATAATTTGAATGTACACCTCAGAACACACACAGGTGAGAAGCCATTCTCATGTTCATATTGTTCTTCTAAATTTACTCAAAAGAACCATTTGATTGTACACCTTAGAGCACACACTAGTGAAAAGCCATTTTCATGTTCATTTTGTTCAGCTAAGTTTAGTAGCAATAGTTATCTTAAGGTACATATGAGAATACACACTGGTGAGAAACCATTCTTATCTACATAATGTTCTAATGTGTTTACTCATAATAATTTGATTAAATACTTCAGATCACACAGGTGATAAGCCATTCTCATGATCCTTTTATTAGTACCAATGGTTACTTTAAGGTACACGTAAGATCCTACACTGGTATAAAGCTATTCCCATTTTATTTTATTTTTTTAATTTACCTACCTAAAAGAGCCATTTGTTTGTACACCTTAGAACACATATTGGTGAGAAACACCAATCTCATGGTCATTATATTTTGGTAATTTAGTGACAAAGAGTTCACTTTGGATACATATAGGATCACACCAATATTTATTTATTTATTTATTTATTTATTTATTTATTTATTTATTTATTTAATATTGGTTGCATGCCTACCTACAGCTTATGGCCTTGGGTGGTAGGCAGGATACAAACAACACAGATAGATGCAGACAGAACAAAACAATACAAAATACAAGACAACAAAACAATAACAATACACACAACATGCAAAATTTAACAATTAGTAAATAATTTCTTTACAAATTTATAATTTATAATGTAGGAAATAAAGAAATTAACTTAGGTATGGTTGTATTTTATTTAATTTTATGTTGCTCTCTAATACCGAAAAGAACCTTGCATATTTATTGTAATTTTTAGTGATTCTGTATAATAGATCATTTGTTTTACTTAACATACAAATTAAAGATTGCTTACGAGTAAAGAAAGTAGGTATTCTAATTCCAGTATTGTGAAGTAAATAATTACAATTATTGTATTTTTGTAACAATTGTGTACAAATAATGCATCTAATATTTCTCTTCTTAATAATAAGGAACCAAGAAGGGAGTGTAAATCTACATTTAGATTAATGTTACTTTTTAGGTTTATAATTTTGATCAGTTTGAATTATATTTTATCCAATTTGTCACTTATATGATTTATTAATGTTATTCCAAATCACAGAACCATATTCAAATTTAGATCTCACCAAGGATATATAAAGACTAAGTGATGAATCTAAATTCATGTGATATATTTAATCAACACTAATAATTTATTAGCATTTGATCTAAGTGTTTCAATATGATTGTGAAAGAATAATTTTGGATCTAGCAAGATACCTAAGTCTCTGACACAATTTGATGTTGCAATAGTATGATTGTCTAGTTTATATTCAAATACAATAGAATGATATTTTCTTGAGAAGGTTATAGTGGTGGTTTAACCGTAGTTAAGTTCAACGAGATTAGTCTTACACCATGCAACAACATGTAACTGTCCTAGCTAAATATTTTTCTTTTAAACTATTTTTATGCATGTAAATATTTCATAAAAAGGCTTTCTATTGATATTTTACCATTTTTATGTATTTAAGGGTTGATATTTCACTTGCTGTGTGTTTTAAGAATGTACCTTGTATTCTAACAGACATTTTCAATCATTACTATTTTTTATTTAATTATTCAAAAATAAGCCGCTGTACTGGATGTTTGCCTGTTTTGGCCTACTTTTTCAGGTTTTTATAAATAAGTTTAATTTTGTAAAGTAATTTGTATTATGATTGCTGGTAAATAAGGTTCTAGAACAATAGATTTGGTGTGGGATGTATTAGAGAGAGGCATAAGAGGCCTGTAAGTCCAAGTGAGAACGAAACAGTGATTCCCCGCCAACAGAGATAAAAGCTGGGATTCACCACTGGTCGTGGGAACTGTTCAGCTGTTCAGATATAGCTTGTATATTCAGCCACTGAAAGTTTTTTTCGAAAATAGTTAAATAGACAACTAAGTTGGTTGTTAGTACATACACTACATATTTATCAAAGACAAATGTACATAGAAACATAATTTCATTTAGAAAAAGGGCTGGATTGAAAAGTCAAAATTACTTTAAAATTATGTACAAACTTATGCTTTATTTTTCTAAACTAATGTCTATTCATTGTGATAAAAGAATTTATTTTATAATATATGTTGATAAGTTTAACAGTGTTAAGTCACTGGCAAAGAAGGCATAGAAGAGGGCAGCAATATCTGCAAAAGAGCTTGCTGCCAAGGATTAAAGAATAATTGATAAAGCAAGAAAAGAAGTAGAACTGATAGATGAACTGAAACACCTACCAGCTGAAAGAGCTTCATTTTCATAAATGAAAACTGTAGTGTGCATTTGAAATTGCTGCAATTTGTAACTAGATATACTAGTGTGTATTTAATTAATTTTTATGTGTTATTTGTGAAGAGACTTAAAAAAACACAGACTGCAGGTCATCGAAAGGGACGCTAAATGTAAAGTGACATATTTAAAATGTATTATGTTATTTAACGAACTTCCGTATGTATATAATGAAGAAAATACAGCAGGGTGCTAAAATGTGAGTAATCTCTTTCTATAATATTTTACAACAATATTTTTTATAAACTAATGCTCCTAATTGAACACAAAACAGATCTTGTGTAGGCAGTTATTGAAAACAATATTGGTCTGGCCTTGGTCTATAATTTAGCTATTTAGTAAATGAGTTTACGGCTATGTTTTTCGAGCCTTGAGATTATAGATTACAAGGGGGCAGTTACTATAAATGTGGAATAATGTAAATATATTTATATGTATATTATCACACAGTTACAAATTAAATATTCAGTTATTATATTATTCAGAGTCATTCCATATCAAATCAACAAATGAAAAATTAATTTAGAAACTTAATGTTTCAGATTTATATGATTTTTTGTATATTGGTAATATCAACTAAAAACATTATAAATCTATTTTTTCTAAAAAAAATTTTTGAGTAGTTTTGTTTGTATAAATTTTTGAAAATTGCAAATATAGCCAACTTTAGCAATGTTTTGGATCACTCAAATACTTGTAGGTTTCCAACTAATGGTGCTAGAAGACTGTTTGACAACTCATTTTAAAGGTCATTGAATGGGCTTCAATTTGATATGTAACATGACCAATTTTGGAAAGAAATTTTTTTTTATTGGTTTTCAAAATTTTTAATATTGAATTTCTAAAAAACACCATTTTAATTTTTTTTTAAAAAAAAGTATGTTATTCCTACATATATTGGTTAGATTTGTGCCAAATTTCAAGGTGGAGAATCAATGGGATCATGAGTAAATAAAAATGAGAAGTTTAGTAGATGCTTAAGGGGGCATGGTAGATAAATAAATGACTTAAGGCGGGTACAGACTAGAACATTTTAGCGAACAGAACAGCGAACAGTGTTCGACACATTTTACGAACAGTGTTCAGATTTCGAAAGAACATTGTTTGCGAACATTGTTCGAGGTGTGTTCCCTGTGACCCATTCCGTACTTAGCAGTGGCACGATGAGTACACAGGCGCAAGTAGCAGCAGCTGTATATATTTACATTCACTATGCGGTTAAAAAGCGAAGGAAATCTCGCCGTTGGTGGATTACAAAACTGTATGAAAGTAGGACAACATATAGTGGCTCGAACTTGTTGGCAGACTTAAGTTTTCAGTCAGTCAGTGGTCTTTACAAGAACTTTACAAGAATGCACCCATCAGATTTTGAGTGGTTGATCAATTTGATAGGAGCGAAAATTGGTAAGAGAGATACGTCGTTCAGAAAAGCAATTCCAATTACAGAAAGACTGGCATTGACATTACGTTTTTTAGCAACTGGTGATTCGTATACCAGCCTTCAGTATGTATTTAAAATTTCAAAACAGACTATCAGCACAGTTATTCCTGAAGTGTGTTCTGCTCTCATCGAAGGACTTGAGGATTACATTAAGGTAAGTATTGACTTATTCTGCGGTACTGTGTAATTGAAAGATTTATTAACGTAATTTTCTACATTTATTTATAAGAAATGACAAAGTTGTTTACACTGTGTTACAAATCATTAGGAGCACTGTAATTAAAACAAAAATATTTTATAAGAGATCGTGAATAATGAAATCATCATCATCAGACGTCAAGGTAGGTGATCCTGCTGAAGGACACGGGGTTGTAGGGTTGGACAATACAGTGTTTGACTGCATGACAGAGTTGTCCGATGGAAAATGACATGGATAGTGTGGTTGTATAAAATTCTGAGTGTTATTGTAGAAACCCCTGTTAGCGCGAAGGAAAATACCCATAATGTCATTTTCAATTGTACATCTAGTATCAACGTTGTACTGTCTCAACTTAGATGCGACCAAATTTCCAAAATGTTGGCACTCATCGTTAAGCTGACTCGCGGTGGACGACAATATATGAAAGGCTTTGTCCAGACGTGCATCTTCGACTCGCTGCTTCTTCTTTTTCGGTACAGTTTCCTGTGCTGATTCTCCAACTGCACCACATTCTACGTCTCTCTCTTCGCTTTCTACTCGCATCTGAAAAATGTCATAATAAGTAATTATAAATAAATTATCGTTTGAGCCAAATAATGTTTCACTGGTTTTATAGCTACATCGTTTAAATTGTTATTACACCACACAACAGTAATTCTTGCATTTTGCAAAATTTCAAGTCAAATACGTGTGTATAATAATGTTTCTGCGTCCCCTTCATTGGACTAGTTGCCACTGAGTTAGGCAGAAACATAAACATGTAAATGAAATAAATGGGATAAATGTCAAAGGAGAATTATAACAACCGGTCGTTACATGTGGTTCTGAATATATCTGTTACAGATTCCTACTACTGAAGAAGAATGGGCGGCAGTAGCAAGAGAATTTGAAAGCAAGTGGCATTTCCCACATTGTGTAGGCGCGCTCGACGGTAAACACGTTGTATTACAGTCACCTATGAATAGTGGAAGCGAGTACATAAACTACAAAGGATTTTTCAGTATAGTACTTTTTGCTTTGGTAGATGCCAATTACAATTTCTTATTTGTAGATGTGGGATGCCAAGGCCGAATATCGGATGGTGGCGTATTTGCAAATTCTGAGCTGGGCAAAAGGATTGCATCGAACTCATTGCATCTTCCTCCCGCCGCCCCATTGAGGAACAGAAACACAGATATCCCATATTTTTTTATTGGGGATGAAGCATTTCCTTTGTCGGGCAACCTTATGAAGGTATATGCTGGTTATCATCGTAAAGGGACAAAGGAACGGATTTTTAACTACAGGTTGTGCAGTACTCGCAGGGTTGTGGAAAACGTGTTCGGCATTGCATCTTCAGTTTTTCGCGTGCTGAGGAAACCTCTTCTCTTAGAACCACAAAATGCTGAGCGAGTTGTAATGACTGTTGCCTTGCTTCACAATTTCTTGAGAAAAAGACCAGAATCTGCTACAGTTTACACACCCCCGGGAACATTTGATAATGAAGAAGCGGGAGACGTAATACACGGGCGTTGGAGGGATGATGGTACAGATATGGGTTCGTTGTTGCCAGTTACAAGGGTTCCCCGCAGATCAAAGAATGCGGTACTTGACGTAAGGGAAGAGTTGGCGGAGTATTTTACACGAGAAGGGAAAGTAACGTGGCAAGATGAATATGCTTAGTATGAACGTTTGGTACCAAGCAACTTGTACTTACCGTCGAAATTGTCTTTCTTGGTTTATTTTTGTCCAGCAAGAAACGTAGACTTTCGAAAGCGAACCAGGAACTTCTGTACATTTCGTCAGTTCCTGTAACAAATTACTGTTTGTAGAACAATTTGTGCGACTTAAAATTTTGTTTACGTAATCAAAATGTACTAATGTTTTAAAAGAATCCACTTTACAAAATAAAACTGAAATGAACCCACCTTTTCCAGTTCCAGCAGTGTCTTTCATTTTCTTCCTCTCCCTTCTTAATGCTGATAGCAAACTCTCCATTTTCTTCTTACATTCGTCCACATCTCTGTCCATTTCGGCCCCGATTTCTTCCCACGCGTCTTGTTTTCTAATTTTGTTGAAATGATTAACATTGTTTGGGTCCCATATCACTGTTTGTTGTTTATACAAATCTATCAGTTTTATTTGATCTTCCTTGGACCACTCCATTCTCATATAACAAAAGAGTCACGCACCGCTACTAACTCCGTGAAGACAACACCGCTCCACGTCGACAACTGAATGTTCGCAGGAAGTGTTCGCAGCGACGTCCAGACTGTTATCCGAGCCACGGCGAACATCCTTTGATGTGACGGGCAAAAACCGACAAATATCGGATCGCAACCGAACAAACAACCGAACATTTTTTGTTACGGGGAAATGTTCGTTTTCCCGTCCACATTGGTTGCAAACATGTTCGCGAACAATGTTCTGTCCGTTGAAATGTTCTAGTCTGTACCCGCCCTTAAGCGTCAGTTGGATGTTATTGGTTTTTGGAAGACAACATTGAAAAACTGCAAAACAACAATCCTACATAATGTTATTTGCCAACTTTATTAGCAGACGTCCTAAAAAGACAATTCTCGAGCGTTGTTTCTTCTGCAGCAATTAAATGTTCAAAATTACTAAGGCAGAAGTTTGGCTTCAAGTAACCTTCAGTTTTTAATTAATGCATTTAGCTCTGGTTTAGATACCATGCCGCCTTAAGAAATAGTTGCATCAAGGAAGAGTAGCATAATTTTACATCAAATTTTGACTTAGTAAAGTATTCAAATTTTATTGTTATATAGCCTAAACATTTTTTACAAATTATAAAACACGGATAACAAATCTTACGTTACATTCATCCAGTGTTTTTTTGAACATTTCAACGGTTTTTCACTCAGTTACTGTATCATATATAAAACTGGAGGCAGTCTTCTAGTTCGGTAGACCACCCAGCTCTATAACTATTCTCATGTTCATAATGTTCTGTTGCATTCATTCAAAAGAGTCATTTGAATACACACCTCAGAACACACACTGGTGAGAGGCCATTCTCATGTTTAAATTGTTTAGCCACGTTTAGTGTAAAGAATTCACTTAATAATCATATAAAAACACAATATGGTAGAAAACCATTTTCATGTTCCTTCTGTTCTGCTTATTTCAGTACATGGAAATCAATTAGCAGACACATAAGTTCACACAATGGTGTAAAGTCATTCTCATGTTCTCAATGTTCTGCTAAATTCACTCAAAGTAATTGTTTAGTTACACATCTCAGAACACACACAGGTGAATAGCTTTCCTTAAGTTCCTTATTTAGTGCTAATTTCTATACTGCACCTATCCATCACTTAGCATGACTAATTCGTTCTTAAAAATGCTCATGATATTTGAAATCGTGTTTGCTGAAGCATTAGTTTCCATAAATAGCAAGGCTAATTTATTTAATGTGTTCCAAAATTGTGTGGGAAAATATTCTTTACGTAATATAAATGCGTAGAATAATACATAACGATAAATATGTCAACCCATTAATCTTTATATGCCGCCCATCGAACTTTGTATGACAAATATGACAACGTGTAACGGGAGATATGTGGTTGTGTACTTTATCGTCAGTCGGCTGGCTGACTTGCCCGCCTGGACGTGACCTTTAACTCACGTCACGTACCTTTCCAAACCATCCTTTACTGACAATAAAACAGGTATTACTGTCCGGATAATTACGTTTTAATTTCTGAAAAATTAAATGCCTACCGTCTTTTATTGCATTGTCGTCTCACATTTTATACTAAAATCAAGTTTGAAAAGTAGGGGTTGAGATATTTATTTATCAAAAAAAAATTTTGGTAGGTAAAAAAAACTCATTCATGGAAAGTACGTTTATTTAAAAAGTAGAGTATAAAAAACAAGCCTAACACCAGAATTAATAAGTCATGCAAAAAAACCTTTCTTCAACTTTAAATAGAAAAATAAAATCTGTAACCCGATTGTGGGCCCGAACTGATGCATAACTATCGTCGTAGTACACACTCACCACGAAAGAGTGCGGGCCATCGGATGTAGTTAACTCGGCACTCGATGAGAGCGCGCGTTGCATGCAATCTGCGAGATATCACTATCGGTATTCGACTACATGTGCGCGCTCTATACGGGAAGCAACATAACCAAACATGAATGATGCCAACTAGCGCTGGCTACATTTTTATAAGCGGTACACCGCGGCGCCTCAGCCTAACAGATAAAGGTTATAATGTTTAAAAAGTCTTTAAAAAGAATTGTGCGCACAGTTGACATTCATAAAACTAAAATGCGACCAACACGACAATCTGCGCGCTGTAATACCTCTCTGTAATACTTCTTTTTTTGTCTCAAATACTTGAACACTATACACTATGAGTGATCAAGCATGTAGGGTTACCGGCAGCTGAATGCTTTTGTTTGTGTGAATTCCCTGCCACTGGCTAGACTGAGTTCACAGCCCGGTCTGTGGCCAGGTGACAACGGTACGGCACTACGGCATACGCGCAGACGTAAAAACATTTGGTCTTTTACACTCCATAACTGCAATTTAACTTGCCATAGCTGATGTTTGTACAACAGCCGACAGCGTAGTCAGACCTGCACGCGCATCTCTTTCCCCCCTGCTTTCCTAAGGCTAACTCTATGCCACGGTACATCTGTTGTTTACAGAAGTTGAAACAGACTTTGTGGCGTCGTTTCTAACTTTTTTTTATTTACTGCGCAGATTTTGCACTAACTGAAATTTACAGACGCGCTATTCAAGACCGGGGCAGTAAAATTAACATTGCGCTGAATGAATTCGCACAATCTGAAAGCGTGTTAAGTGAGGGATAGGTGTACAAAGAATTCACTTAGCAGTCACATAAGATCATACACTGGTGTACACCTTTTAGAACACATACTGGTGATACACTATTCTGATTTCCATTGTTTTGCTAATTTAAATGACAAGAGTTTACTAAGGAGACATATAAGAACACACAACATTCACTAATACACAAAAATTTATGATGGATAATAAATAAATATGGCTTGAACTGACACATTTGTTACAGAAAGTAATAAAAAATATATCAGAGACATGTTGCTTTCATCGAAAGTACTTCACTTTTTATAGCTGTACTATTAATCCTTTAAAGGGTAGTATTTATGAAAACCTCAAAATATAACTGATGAGAAGCGTTCACGTGTTCTTTTTGTTCTGATAATCATCTTGGAAGACGTTCAATAGTAATCATTTAAAAAGAAGACTCATGGTTTTAAAGTAATTGTCATGTTGTGTTCAGTGAAAATGCTCTCTTCATGTTCACATTGTTCTGTATTTTTTGCTGTGAAATTCATTTTGATGAGTTTTTTAGTAATACTCGTACTTTATCAGCGAGAAGCCATTTACACTTATTTTATTTTGTTATGTTTTGTTTACTTGAAAAATTTAATTTAAGATGTGATGACAAAATATTATGATTATGCTATAAACGTGTTTTTAATGTCATGCTAGATTTATTGAAAGTTTTAACTTAAAATATATGATCAATAACACTTTTGAGACTTCATTATTTTTGTTAGGTATTCCAAAGTTTTGTAGCAGTATTGATGTCATTGGGGCATTTGAGAGAATGCTCATAAGAGTTGACAATCATCTGCTGCCCTTCACTTGTATGGTAGTTACTTGTATCTGTAGTAACCATACTGACGATAAGTCTTTGTTACACAGGGTTCTCCCTAGAGACATTTTGTTGAGCATGATGTCCAGTTTGTTTTTATTCTGCGAGACTGAATAATTTGGCTGCTAACATACAGCATAACTTTACAGGAAAAAACTTGTACAGGTTAAACTGCATCCATAATTGTTGTGACAATTCCAAAACTTCAGGTACTAAGTTCATCTTAAAAATACAAATTGTAACGTAGCAGACACTCCCGCCTATTTTTTTTTAAAATTTGTATTTTTAATATATTTTTTTTCTTAATGTCATTGGTTAGTTACTGTGGCAAATTAAGAAATTAATAAATTGGGTGCAAAAAGTACTCGGAAGACTTTATCCAGTTCTTAATGTGGGATTGACCAGTGTTTTATTTTTATATTATGGATAGGTTAGTTTCAAAATAATTGTCAAAATGTTTTAGGCTTGGTTTGGCCAGTTATATTAACGTGTGTGTAGATTACAGTTGGCCATTTTCTGATACTTGAAAATTCTATAATAAAATATTTCAAAATGAAATAGAAGACAGGGGTGCTAAGCCCTGGTGTCATAAGTTTTTTTTCGTGTCTCAAAGAAATGTGTTGTTGGAAAGCCATTGCGTAGGCACAAGACTGCAGCAATGTAGTAGAATGTCTGCTAGGCGCAGCCAATCAGGACGACCTATGCTGTGAGGTGATCTGACACTACAGAATTTCATGGATAAACATTCATTATCAAATGTAGTCATGTGTATTGTGATTGGTCGGTTGGCCCACGGAGTTGCCTCCCTGTGTTTCCACCTTTGTTAAGCAAGGTAGCAGCATCGTCCAATCGGTTGTCGCTCGATCGTCGTACCAGCAGGTCGTGTCATCGGCAGCTCAAAACAAAACAAGAAGTGAATCACAATGCGGATAACTTCAAATCTGTGTTCAGTGCATGGTGCATTTTTCTAACTAAAATTTTCGCTTTCAGTAATGTCCAAGTAGGAACCTGGCCACATATATCGACACCAGCCGGTGGAAACAGTGATTGCCATAGACCAATGCAGTCTCTCATGATGCTGCACTTTAGTTGAGAATTCAACAGAATGATTTACTCAACTTTTTTTTTTGTTCTTGCAATTGAAGGGCTAGCAACAGTGGATATTTTAGGAACATAACTGGACCTGTTATGCAAGTTATAAGGTGCGTTTCTGATTTTGAAATTATAATGATAAAATACAGTTCAGAAACTTTTATTTGATAAACAGAGAGAAGAAAAACCTTTCTATTCATTGAATAATTAATCTACCTTTGGTGAAAATACTAACCTCAAAAATTTTTCAAAGTCATTGCATATCAACAGGGTCAAATTTTCAAATACCAATCAGGAATTCGTTACTATTCTTGGTTGCTTGATGGGCCAACCTGAAATGTTACAAAGTAAGGTAGACTCCAAATGTTTGTAAAGTACAAATACTCTCAATTTAGCAGCAGCTTTACTCAATGCAGTTTTGCCAACATAATTATGTGCAAATTCTGATCACCATATTTGGCATCATCAAGAGTTGTTGACTGCTTTAGTACAATAAACGTAATGTGTTTTTGTAAATGATTCCTAACATTAGTATAATTGATTATCATATTTTCTTTGAGTAATTTTTCACAATTATGAGAACACACATTTTATTATTGTATTAGATTCATATGCTCTGATTTGCATAACAATAATTTTGAGCAATCTGAATTTTTTTAAAATCTATGTTTATACTAGCGAATAAAACTTTCAGGTTTGATTGCAATTATTATGTCTGTAGTTACTTGAATTCAAGGATAAATACAAGTCACATAAAAAGCTATTTTCATCATTAATCTGGAGAAATCCAGACCAGGATACTATTAATGTCCTTAATTAAAGGTCCAAAACAAATGTTGGAAATAAACCCTTTTTAATGGTACTGTTACACTAATAACAAATGGTAGAAAATCATTCATTAAAATATGTTTTGAACAATTATTTGTGAAGTTTAGTTACAGTTTTTCTTACTACATGCACCCTTACTAAGTAGATATGATTATTTGAATTTATTGCCTAGGAAATATATTTAAACCTAATTTTATTGTGTATTCAGTAATAGTATAAACCTTAGTGGTGGAATTAGTATTAGGACAAAATTAAACATATTGTCATCATAAAAAAAACCTTAAAGCATTAAAACAAGATAGAATCCTACTTGGGGTATTTTTTCAGTATTAGTGTTTTAAAGTGTATCTGTACATATGTGTAATACAGAGAAGGTCTATGATCCAGGATTCTAGGGTTCGGCACACACTGTAACATGGCACAAATCAAGCGAAAATCATTCAAATTTTTTGGGTGGATTCCAGCTGCTAACTTTGGCTGCCAAGTCAGTTTACGGAGTTTCTGGCATTTTTAATTTGCTTAGACTTAAACATTACTGATGATTACCATTGCAGTAGAGTGTTTCCTGTTATGCAGCAGTTTCCATTTCTCTTTTCACATTTAGTGTTCTGTTATATATTGACTTTGGATAATCCGGCTTGGTTTGTGGTACCGAATGTGTTGGATTAAAGACCTATCACTATTTTTTAATTTGTCATTTTTGTTGCGTGCGCTTGAGAAAATGTTTACATCACAACTATTGTAATTAGTTATCAGTTGTCATGTTTATAAGTTGTATATTTAAAAAAAAAATTATATTTTTGAAAATTTTTTGATAATTTTATTTGTTTGCCTCGCCCTCTTCCCATAGAAATCCCCAAAATTAAGTGAATGCGTCAATCTTCCACTGTATCAGTTTGAAAACCTTTGAAAACCTCTTCTTCCTCGAGTTCTCTGGAACCAGTATTTCCAGGGGGGCCTGTTTCATAAAACTATAAGTTAACAAGCTACTAGTTACAAGTTACAAGTCTAGTTTACAATTGTGTTTTGACTCGTGAATCGTAATAGACGTATCAATAAATTTACAAGTCAACTTGCAGCTGTATTATTATTGCTGATGCAAAAATGAGCAGCGGCAGAAAGCAAACTGGAAATAAAATCATGATGCTAAACAAAATAAAAGAACACAAAAGTAATTTGTTTTGGGCTTTCGCAGACATGCTGACAAAAGAAAAGAAAATGGTGCATGTAAGGAGATTCTGGGTTTTGTAGCTTCGTTGGGAATGATCACAGAAAATAAAAACTGATGTTATGTTTGGGATGTTGGTTCATAAAATGCCAAAAAAAGTACCATGATAAAGATATTTTTGAAATTAATTTTCTACATTCTACTTTTTTTGTATTGAGTAATAATAATGAAATCATTAAATAAATGTGTATTGACTATTAATTTAGGTTATCACTTGACAGCTTACTCAACCTAAATAAAATCTGCACCTTTCTCTTTTCTACAGAGTAAACTAGATAATGCTAAGAAGACTGGTTTTGCGGGGGAAAGTGGAATCATTGACAATATATTTGTAGATATTGTTGGAAGATACTTCCCTCCTGTCAGTAGCTTGGAAGTTGCAGCCTGTGCAGGACAAAGTTTATTAAAACGGTTGATTTTTCGTTACCTAACAGGGATGGACACATACTGGAATACGGTTGCGAGTTAGGTTACAGTTGTATCCCAACAAGGTAGTGCTTATTCGCTACCTTACCCTATTTTCTTGAAATACCACCCTTAGTTTTATTTGACACCATAACCGCTAACACGGACTCGCACAGATACATAGTTGAAAATGGTAACAGAATAGACATAGCTCATTTGACAAGGAGAGGGTAAGTGTTTTTCCCACAGAACACCAAAACTCTCCTAGACTCTCTCTATGAACTTCAGCCTGTATTTCCTTGGATCTCATGTCAATGAGATCATCTGTAACAATATCTTCAACACTGATATTATCAATATGAATTGAAACTGGACTTCGCACCCTAATTACTTTAACTAGGTTTTTTGGGCCAAAGAAATCTTCAAAAGAATTCTGTAATGTTTCCAGAGGCTTTGGCATCTGTCTCTTTTTGAACTACTTTTGATATACTTTTCAATGTGCTGTCTTCACCTAGCATCAGCAACCAGAAGGTAAATTAGACCCATTTCCGATGCCTAATATCGAAACTCTGTTTCAGTATCTGAGTCAAGCTAAATTCTTTACTGTGCTGGATTTAAATTCCGCCTTTCATCAGTGTGTACTAGATGAATCCAGCAAGAAGTAACACAGGTTTCGTGACTTCTTGGGGACACTACCAGTGGGAGTGTGTGCCTTTCGGGGTGAATTTTGGAGGACAATATTTGTCGCGTATTCTAAGTTCCCTGTTGGAGGATTTTCAATTCCAATTTGTGGTATCCTTCCTGGATGATATCCTCATTTATTCTTAGTCCTTTGAAGGACACTTGGAACACATCAAATTAGTTTTGGAGAAACTTCGTTGGGCAGGTCTCACAGTGAACCCTGGAAAGATTGTGTGGGCCAGTGACCAAATCAAATTCTTAGGGTTTCTGGTGTGTGAAGGGAAGTTGATTATGGATCCCGAGAAGTTCTCCCCAATAGTGAATTTTCCTGAACCCAAAAACGTAAAGGGGGTGATGCGTTTTTTGGGAATGATGGGTTACTTCTCAAAATTTGTGCCAAATTATGCTGAGCGCTGTGCTCCCTTAGACGCTCTTAAGAAGAAAAACTGCTTTTCCACTGGGGTGAGGAACAACTGGTTGCCTTTGCAGACTTGAAATGGGCCATCTCCCATCCCCCTGTTTTAGCTTTGCCCAATTCCAATGAGAGATTCACTGTGCAAGTTGATGCCAGTAGTCTAGCGGTAGGTGCAGTGCTTCTGCAGGGAGATGAGGGAAATCGGTGTCCGATTGCCTACGTGAGTAGAACCCTGAATGACCACGAACAAGCCTACAGCGCGTATGAAAAGGAAGCTTTGGCTTGTATTTTTGGAGTTGAACATTTTGCCTGTTATATTGAACATGATGAGTTCGACCTCCTTACTGACAATCAAGCGTTGACTTGGGTTTTCTCCCATCCTAGGCAGTTAGGAAAAATAGGAAGGTGGATCATGCGATTGACCCTTTTTTTTTTTTAAGATTGTCCATGTCAAAGGAGCAGATAATTACGTGGCAGATGCCCTGTCGCACATGTATGACCAAAGTGAGTTTGAGGTGCGGGAGAGTGAGCCTACTGAGAATGTCTTATTATTGCATGGTCAGGGTGGATCTGAGGTACAAGGATAAGTAACAACAGAGGCCTGTTTAGTTCTTCAATCTATTCCAGAGTTTTTCACTAATTTGGGTGAGTGGCAGAGAGATGATCCTGAAGGGGTTTTGCTTCATCAGAAATGTGAGGCAGGCACTTGTAAGAATTTTGTCATATATAAACAAATTCTTTATTTTGTCAACAGGCAAGGTAGAAGGTTTGCTTGGGTTCCTAAAGCTGCGAGAGCGATGGTACTGCGCTATTTTCATGACACCCCGGTGGGAGGCCATATGGGGGTTAGTAAAAAACAGGCCAAGATTCGTAGGGAATTCTATTGGGCTGGCATGCATGAGGACATTAAAATGTATGTGGCAAAGTGTTCCCACTGTCAGTTGGCTAAGCAGCCCCAGAACTCCAGAATGGGCCCTTATTCTGTACAAATCCCAGAGCGGGTATGGCAAAGAGTCTTTATCGACATCTTCGGACCTCTTCCTCAATCGAGTAGCGAAAATAACTGCATCTTATTGTTGGTTGATGGGTTCTCTAGGTTCATCATTCTGTTCCCTCTTAGGGATATGAAAGCCAGTACCGTTAGTGGAAAGCTAGAACGTTAATTCTGGAAAATATTTGGTAGTCCAGAACTCTTAATCTCAGACAATGCTTCCTACTTTACTTCTAAAACTATGTCGGATATGTGCTTTAAATGGGGTGTTAAGCAAGTACACACAAGCCCGTATTACCCTTGCCCAAATCTGGTTGAACGGGTGAACAAGACTGTCAAAGTAGCTTTGACCATTTTTCATCATCGAAACCAAAGGTTTTGGGACACCGAGTTGCCGCTATTAAATGTTGCCTTGAATTCAGTTCCTCATGGAGCTACGGGAAAGTCACCCAGTATGGTTCTATTTGGTAGAGAATTACCTCATCCCTTATTGAGTATATGGGGAATTTCTCCCTCCTGTTTTGAAGCCACCGGAAAAAATTTGGAGGAAATCTGGTCCAAGGTGGACAAATCTTTAGTGAAGGCTCATCAAACCATGAGTAAACGCTACAACAAAGATCGCATTGAGTGCAATTCAATGTTGGTGATTTGGTGGTTTGTCGCAAGGTTACGTTGAGCAAAAAGGTAGATTTCGTTTCAAGCAAGCTTAGTTTGGCGTATGAAGGACCTTTTAGAGTCCAATGTTTCCTGACTCCGGTCACTGTAAATCTTGTGAACCTTGAAGATGGCAGAGTTGTGAAGAAAGCTCATCTGTCTGCGGTGAAAAAGTATATTCCATCCTAGGAGGTTGTGTGGATTTGGTTGTTGCTTTAGACACTAGCATCCTCTGTCCTCTTGAGATCTTTCTTTTGGCTCCTTGATGGAGTTCTGTTGTTCTCTTCTGTTTTTTGTTTGTGCATCCTTGTTTGTATTGGCGTGGTGAGTTAGCATTGTAGGTAGTTGACAATTTCGAAGCTTTTGTTTCCTTTGGTTTTTCTTTCCCGGGGGGTGTGTTTTTAGGAGGGGTGGCTGTGACATGTGTGTCACGTCACATTTGATGGCGTTTGTTTTTGTGTACTGGCGGGGTGTTATTTACCGTTAGCCGTGTGGGGGCGCGAGCCGTAACCTCTGTTTTGGTGTTTTGGCCGGTGTGGATCTAGGAGCGCGGGCACGTTTCAGATTGTCAGGATCTATAGCCGCTCGTGTACTTGTGAGGCTCTGATCGGAAATTTTCGGTACACGGTGTTTGCGTTTGTCATTTGTTTTCCTTTTGGTGGGTTGAGGTTGGTACCTGTGGCGCGCTGGGTTGTTGACGAGTTTTCTCTGGGGAGTGTCTGTCTGCTACGAGCCATGGCCTGAGTGGGTTACATTTTTCCTGCCGATGGAGTGGCTGCGTAATAAAATCCATGGCTGTAACTTTGTGTGGAAGTTTGGTAAACCTTGGTGGAATATAAGAACTTAAGTTACGGGAGGTTTTGCTTCGTCGGTTACTCAATGTTCGAGTGCAGCAGTGTTCTACGCAGTTGTTACCAATGAGGAAAAAAATTTTATTTTTAGTAAATTGAGAATTTTAAATTTTTGTCGAGTGAGCCTAGTGACTAATGTCGTGGATGTCAAATGGTGCCGTGCGTGCTGTTGATCCTCCTTCAGCCCGGTTAAGGCTTGTCTGCGAGGAAGTGTAAATGCTTGGTTTTGAGGCCTCTTTATTTGATATCTCCGGAAGCAGATGGCAACAGACAAACTGTAAGTGTTGAAATTTAGTTTTCGTCTAGATTACGTCAGACGGACCTTCTGTGGACCTTCGCTGGGTAGACCTTGTGGGCTATGCTACGCCGGTATTTTCACCTTCGAGATAACGTTTGGATATAACTGTAATATTTTTGAAGAGACCTTTTTTTGTGTTGGATTACACAGCAGCAAGTAACTACGTCGTCAAGTCTGGAAATGAGTCGTTACCTATTTGGGAGGGAAATTGTTAATTATTTTGTACCCTTCATGCGAACTATGCACACTGGGTATTTTCTAATGAGATTTTATTGTAATTTTTTTTGCAATTTTTATAACGTTATAAATTTTTATGTAGCTATGTTTATCATGTCAATTTAGAAAGGTGTCTAGTCAGGTGCGTGATAGGGTATTTTGTGAGGCAGAAAATTGGCTGTGAACTATTATAATAATTTATTGTAAATATATTTTCTCTTTACTGCCTGATCATGAACTTTCGAATTGGACTGGAAGAGTTTGAGGCAACAAGTTATTAATTTGCCAAAAACATTGAATTAGTAGATTAACTGAACCGAGTACCTAATTTATTGTGTGAAATGTGGTAAATATTTTATATTTCTATATACAGTACACTCCCTATTTAACGCGGTTGTCGGGGGACATAACTTTTACCCGCGTTATTGCATAACCGCGATGTTTCGATGTGACCAAGGTCAAAAGGCATAAAACACCGCCTGTGTTCTAATAGGTCGGCAAGCACGCACAGTATAGACGGCCCGCCGTTGTGCGGACTTTGCATCCGCAGTTTTCACTAAACGCGGGTGAAAAAATAAAAATAATAAATTTTAAAGATAAATATTAAATGTTGAATTGTTTTTATTTTTCCGCGTGCCGCGCACAGTTTGTCGCACGGCCTACGAGCGCGCCACACGCCGCCATACACACGTGCGGCAAACAAGCTGCTGCCAGTCTCGTGGTGTCAGCCACAGTATCTGCTTCGTCTGAGTGTCCGTAACAAAGTAAGTGCAGTGTGTGCGGTTACACACGATTCTGTGGTCGAAGTCCTCTAAAAAGAAAGGCCGTAGTGATACTTCAAACCGAATATGAATCGCAAAGTACCGAGTTTGATTGACAAAATAAAAATTCTATATTTACTTACAGATAGCTTGTCTTTTGCAGAAGTAGGCCGCAGATACAGGAAAGAACGATTCTAGCATTCGTACAATAAAAAATAAAGAATCGTCTATCGTGTCAAGTGGTTAAACTTTATTATCCATGCTTACAGTAAATTATAAATGGTCACGTGTGGGAAACAAAAATTGTGCCAATTTAATTTTAGCGCAATCAGTGACACCGTATTAAAAACCGTGTTAAACTATGTCTTTACTTATTCCATCAAACGCTGTGTCAAGTTGCTGAGTGTGTGTGGCTCGGATCGGCAAGTGTTATATTCCCTAGCCTCTGGATAAAGGTCGGGAGACCGCTACACATAAACATTTCCGGGACTTGTTTACTACCTCACGGGAAAAGTGGTACAGTATGGTTCACGTAAGTATTGGACCACTGGGAATTCCTGGGCAAAGATTAAAAATACGCTAGCTGATTTACTTTACCATTTAATGTTAAAACATTATACCAAAGTAAAAAGATGAACGTGTATAATACAATGAATTACCCAATAATATTACGTCTGTAGGTTTAAGTTGTAACAAAACATTTATATACAGATGTCCAGTTAAGTACCAATTAAGATTCTGGAGTGGAATTTTAAACACCGGACTACCTGATTTTGCCTTGTACGCAGCGACGCTGCTCAGTCAAGTGACTCATGCTCTGCCTGTGTGCTGCGTGAACACATTCCCTCCCCCACTCCCCCTGGTGTTTCTGCCCGCTCTAATCTCTACCTCTCTCCATGTTCTCGGCTAGCCTCTCCCTACCCAGCGCTTGCCGACAACCAAGCCTATCCAACATCAATCCCCAGCCGAGTCACGCTGGATAATGTCGCTGGACGGTGGGCTTTATCAGGTCCCCTGTCCGATGCTTCATTTGTGAGATAAAGCGACGTTATGAACTAGTGTTTCAGAAAATATCACTGGGCTGGATTGGACCATAATTTGAAAACCCTACAAGATAGAGGAATAATGTACGGAGATATCTTGTTTAGAATTTCACTGCGGACATTTTCTACGCCTAGGCTTTTTTCTGCCTGATGCTTAGTTTGTTAGTTACAACGCAAAAATTATCCTAATCGGCTATCAACCATTTATTCCATTATTATTCATTTCTGACTGGGGGACATGGTTTGACCCGCGATATACCCGATTCCGCGATCAATCGGGGCGCGATATACCGGGAGTTTACTGTATATATATTTTAAGTACAGTTTTAAGTGATATTGTCATTCAAGTTTTTCTTTTTTTTTTATATTTATTGTGGTGGTTTTGATGTTAACCATGTCGGTAAGGGAACAGCATCTAGTTCATGTGCGACACCCGTGGTGCACCAGGGTGGTATAGGTATACTTGTTATTTTATTGCGTTATGTACTTCTAGTCAAGAAGGGCTAAGCCTGCTATACCATGTTGTTAATTGTTTAATTTAATATACATATATATTGTTTGGCATGTTCTGCTTATATTTTTTTTATGTTCATATAAAGAACCAAAGAATACATAACTAACTCACTATTTCGCTGTGAATTCTTTGTATCCTGCCTTCTGCAAGTTTTTGGTTAAAGAGGGGTACAAAACCATATTTAATGTATTTTAAGAGATGTTAACACTAAATTTTATCGAACGTTTTCTACCATTTGGTCCAGTGAGACTGCCCGTTAGGAGGTCCTGGCGGCAGTGATAATTTGAAGTGTAATTTGCGTGTGTGAACACTATCACAGTATTGTGTTGAACCTCAACACTCCCACAAACATTTTGTGGTATAAACCGTTACGAAATTCTACTGCAAACAGAGACAGCGCCAGGTACGCCATGTTAGAAAGGTCAGTTGTTGAAATTCCTAGTGATGCCAACGCATTTTAGGCCCTTTTGCATTACACTAACAGTGTGGTTTATTGTTCATTACACAACAAATAGTGAAAGTTCTTAAGTGCAAACAATGTTTTATGCCCTGTTACTTTATTATTAATGATAACATACATATATATACATATACACACACACACACCCACACACAAACCTGAACATCCAAGGCCAGTAGTCCAGAGTGTAGTTTTGTGTAATACCGATTTTGAACTAGCCTGGAACTTTAAAGTTACCCTGAAATTATTATTTATTTGAAAACTTTGAGATTTAAAGTGAAACATAAACATTTGGTAGTTAACTGTGCCGAACCTGTTCGGAGATTTTTATATATTTATATATTTGCCTATTTTTTTGTTTGTCTTAGCCATTTTATTTTCTGAGAGAAATAAGATATTGGTCTTTGGCATGATTGAGTGATTATTTTGAACTAACAGTACCTAATTAAAATCTGGCTTTTATTTTTCAGCACAATTTTTGTTGTCCTTGTGTGTTCCCCCCACCCACCCTTACAGAGTCACAGTGTTATTGTTTTACTATCCAAAGTTTATTGCATTTTTTATAATTACACATATTATTATAGTGTTGTTAGATTGACGAAAAGAGGTAACATAAAACGACATATACACCCTTTTTAGAGTGGCACTGCGAATAATAACCATCACCATATATATTTTCAAAGTATGCCATTATTATTTGTTAGGATGTAATAACGATTCTATTTAGAAAAATGAATTCACAAAATTACAGTTTACTTCATGATAGTACACAGACATCGTCATCTTGCGGAAATCACCAAAGTTGCATACACAACCCTAGATGTACACACCTATTTACAGAAATTATTTACAAAATTCAATTTACAAAATACAACGAACTAGAGATATATAGACTGCTTATCACCCTGCTTTCAGCGCCAATTGCTGCTGTCGACGGCATACTGGGGAACTACAATCCGAGCGAGAGAGCTGATTTGACAGAATGGTGGGCAAAAAATAGTTGTAAAAGCATTGGTTCTTATGGGAGAAAGATGCAAGTTGCTAGTAAATTCCCTAAAAATGTAGGCTTTTCGCAATTTTAAAGTTTTTGCAGGTAATACTTAAAGATGGAACGAGTGAAATATAATTTTAAATACAGTTTCATCGTAGTGCGATGTGTTAAGTACGACATTAAATGCGCTAGAAAATAGCTAAACCTTCTTCGACCCAACGTTTGTGACCAATATGTAGATCAGTTATTGAACCTATTATGTATGTATTTCGGGTAAGTAATTTGATACAGTACATGGAATTTATCTCATCACTAAGTGCTATTAATTTAAAATGATCGACTGCAATGGAATAATGACCACTTTTAAATTATTTGTGTGGGTTTGTTATTATTTGAGGAGGGATTTATTCATGTTATTGTTTATCTTACAAGATCAATTGATTTTATCTCTTTTGATAAGTTTTTTTATTTTACTTTTAAAAGGAAATGTTTATGAAAATGTTTCTTTGACTTCTATGCGTGAATAAGGTGTTTGATGAACCAGTGAGGGAGTTTGGAAGATTGAGCAGTCATTATGGGAATAAAAGTATTTAAATTAACACAAATACACTTTGTTAATTTATCAACTAGGAGGTTCACATCTGTAGTCATGTAGAAATTGGACTAGTCATGTTCCTTAGTGGCATTAAATAAACATAATTAATCACCTCCTTTATAATTTTTAGAAGAGAAGAGGTCTTTATGTGAGGTAGATTAAATATCCATGATCTTTTTAATATTGAGAGTAGTATGTGCCAGATCTTCTTTGACTAAAGCAACTTCAGTTTTTGAGACAACACAAGTCAAGTAGAGAATTTATTTGTTTAGTACTATTACATTGAGTTAGGCTCATACCCATGGCAAACTTAAGTAGGGATTGAGCTTGGATTTGGGTTGCTATGTGATATGTTCAGGGTATGGTTATTTAACCAAACCACGTCTGGCGCATTAGAAACAAACAACTATTATAATGTCATCTTGATAATTAGTGAATTTATCTTCAAGTACTTTAAAATGCTTAGCATCTGGGTTTGGGGTTGTTAGAGGAGGTAGATAGATGTTGCCAAAGGAGAGGTTTGAATTTTTATCCAAACTGCTTAAATTCCAGGCTGATCAAAGTGATGGAGTTGATGGACAAATTAAAAAATTTGTTTGTTCACTGCCTTTAAAACACCCCCACCACTTCCATCATATTATTATTTGCATTTCTGTCAGTTCTAAAAATTAATTATTGATCAATAAAGTAATGAGAGTTGATACTTAAATCATTAAACCAAGTTTCAGTAAGGTAGATTATATTATGTTGGGTAATGGCAATATTATCAAAAAAAATTCAGTAGGATTAGTTTTGAGGCCACTGACATTTTGATAAACTATTTCCCACTCTTGGGGACAAGACATTGGCTGGTTGGCACTCGTCCGGGCATGATGAGGATAATGTCTGATGGAAATATTATGAGACGGCCAGATGGCCATGTGTATCTTTAGGGAAACCCTGCTGCGACCTAGGTAAAGACCGTCTCTCACCCCTCACCATCCTCTTTCCTGCTTCTAGTATATAAGCTCCAATAGCTAAATGCTTTCTGTAAACCATATCACTTTCTCGCGGAGTCCATATTGTTGTTGTGGGGAGTGGGGGGGAATACAATAAATACAATAAAAATAAATTCATATAATTTCCAACATTCTTTGCTTTAATTACAAATGTACAACCTTCTAATATTTTTTTATAATTTTTTTTAGTGCGCGTGGAAAGCAGAGACTTGCCGTACGTAATGGAAGAAAGAACTAAAAATGAAAAGGACTCGGAACCTGTTCAGTTGGGGGAAAAAACTGAAGGACTGAAGAAAACATTGAATCAAAATATATGTGCCAGTGAGTTAGATAGTTATACCAATGAAACACAAACTTTTAGGAGATCATTCTCATGTTCACAGTGTTCTGCTAAGTTTAATGTAGAGTATCATTTGATTGTACACCTCAGAACACACACTGGTGAAAAGCCATTCTCATGTCCATTTTGTTCAGTTAAGCTTAGTAGTAATAGTTATCTTGAGGTACATATGAGATCACATACAAGAGAGAAGCCGTTCTCATGTTCACAATGTTCTAAAGCGTTCAGTCAGAAGAAGTATTTGAATAAACACCTCAGAACACACACTGGTGAAAAGCCATTCTCATGTTCATTTTGTTCAGCTAAGTTTGGCAATAATGTCTATCTTAAGGTACATATGAGATCACACACTGGTGAGAAGCCATTTTCATGTTCACAATGTTCCATTGCATTCACTCAAAAGAATAATTTGAATGTACACCTCAGAACACACACAGGTGAGAAGCCATTCTCATGTTCATTATGTTCTTCAAAATTTACAAAAAAGGCCCATTTGATTGTACACCTTAGAAAACACTCTGGTGAAAAGCCTTTCTCATGTCCATTTTGTTCAGTAAAGTTTAGTAGTAATGGTTACCTGAAGATACATATGAAGTCACATACTGGTGAGAAGCCATTCTCATGTTCTTTTTGTTCAGCTAAGTTTGGCAATAATGGCTCTCTTAAGGTACACATGAGATCACACACTGGTGAGAAGCCATTTTCATGTTCACAATGTTCTATTGCATTCACTCAAAAGAATAATTTGAATGCACACCTCAGAAAACACACAGGTGAGAAGCCATTCTCATGTTCATTATGTTCTTCAAAATTTACAAAAAAGGCCCATTTGATTGTACACCTTAGAAAACACTCTGGTGAAAAGCCTTTCTCATGTCCATTTTGTTCAGTAAAGTTTAGTAGTAATGGTTACCTGAAGATACATATGAAGTCACATACAGGTGAGAAGCCATTCTCATGTTCACAATGTTCTGCTGCATTCATTCAAAAGAGTAATTTGATTACACACCTCAGAAAACACACTGGTGAGAGGCCATTCTCATGTTCAATTTGTTTAGCAACGTTTAGTGTAAAGAATTCACTTAATAATCATATAAAAACACATTACGGTAGAAAACCATTTTCATGTTCCATCTGTTCTGCTCATTTCAGTACAAAGAAATCAATTAGCAGACACATAAGTTCACACACTGGTGTAAAGTCATTCTCATGTTCTCAATGTTCTTCTAAATTCACTCAAAAGAATAGTTTAATTTCACATCTCAGAACACACACAGGTTAATAGCCATCCTTAGTTCCTTATTTAGTGCTAATTTCTATACTGCACCTATCCCTCACTTAGCATGACTAATTCGTTCCTAAAAATGCTCATGGTATTTGAAATCGGGTTTGCTGAAGCATTAGTTTCCATAAATAACAAGGCTAATTTATTTAATGTGTTCCAAAATTGTGTGTGAAAATATTCTTTACGTAATATAAATGCGTAGAATAACATTCAACGATAAATATGTCAACCCATTAATTTTTATATGCCTCCCATCGAACTTTGTATGACATATATGACACCGTGTAACGGGAGATACGTGGTTGTGTACTTTATCGTCAGTCGGCTGGCTGACTTGCCCGCCTGGACGTGACCTTTAACTCACGTCACGCACCTTTCCAAACCATCCTTTACTGACAATGAAACAGATATTACTGTCCGGATAATTATGTTTAATTTCTCAAAAATTAAATGCCTACCGTGTTTTATTGCATTGTCGTCTCACATTTTATACTAAAATCAAGTTTGAAAAGTAGGGGTACAATTTTTATTTATCAAAAAAAAAAAATTGGTAGGTAAACAAAACTCATTCATGGAAAGTACGTTTATTTAAAAAGTAGAGTATAAAAAACAAGCCTAACACCAGAATCAATAAGTCATGCAAAAAACCTTTCTTCAACTTTAAATAGAAAAATAAAATCTGTAACCCGATTGTGGGCCCGAACTGATGCATAACTATCGTCGTAGTACACACTCACCACGAAAGAGTGCGGGCCATCGGATGTAGTTAACTCGGCACTCGACAGAGAGCGCGTGTTGCATGCAATCTGCGAGATATCACTATCGGTATTCGACTACATGTGCGCGCTCTATACGGGAAGCAACATAACCAATCATGAATGATGCCAACTAGCGCTGGCTACATTTTTATAAGCGGTACACCGCGGCGCCTCAGACTAACAGATAAAGGTTATAACGTTTAAAAAGTCTTTAAAAAGAATTGTGCGCACAGTTTACTTGCATAAAACTAAAGTGCGACCAACACGACAATCTGCGCGCTGTAATACCTCTCTGTAATACTTCTAGTTTTGTCTCAAATACTTGAACACTATACACTATGAGTGATCAAGCATGTAGGGTTACCGGCAGCTGAATGCTTTTGTCTGAGTGAATTCCCTGCCACTGGCTGGACTGAGTTCACAGCCCGGTCTGTGGCCATGCGACAACGGTACGGCACGGCGGCATACGCGCAGACGAAAAATCATTTGGTCTTTTACACTCCATAACCGCAATTTAACTTGCCATAGCTGATGTTTGTACAACAGCCGACAGCGTAGTCAGACCTGCGTGCGCATCTCTTTCCCCCCTGCCCTCGTAAGGCTAACTGTATGCCATGGTACATCTGTTGTTTACAGAGGTTGAAACAGACTTTTTGGCGTCGTGGCTAACTCTTTTTTATTTCCTGCACAGATTTTGCACTTACTGAAATTTACAGACGTGCTATTCAAGACCGGGGCAGTAAAATTAACATTGCGCTGAATGATTTCGCACAATCTGAAAGCGTGTTAAGTGAGGGATAGGTGTACAAGGATTTCACTTAGCAGTCACATAAGATCATACACTGGTGTACACCTTTTAGAACACATACTGGTGATACACTATTCTCATTTCCATTGTTTTGCTAATTTAAATGACAAGAGTTTACTTAGGAGACATATAAGAACACACAACATTCACTAATACACAAAAATTTATGATGGATAATAAATAAATATGGCTTGAACTGACACATTTGTTACAGAAAGTAATAAAAAATATATCAGAGACATGTTGCTTTCATCGAAAGTACTTCACTTTTTATAGATGTACTATTAATCCTTTAAAGGGTTTTGTTTATGAAAACCTCAGAATATAACTGATGAGAAGCGTTCACGTGTTCTTTTTGTTCTGATAATCATCTTGGAAGACGTTCACTAGTAATCATTTAAAAAGAAGACTCATGGTTTTAAAGTAATTGTCATGTTGTGTTCAGTGAAATTGCTCTCTTCATGTTCACATTGTTCTGTATTTTTTGCTGTGAAATTCATTCTGATGAGTTTTTTAGTAATACTCGTACTTTATCAGCGAGAAGCCATTTACACTTATTTTATTTTGTTATGTTTTGTTTACTTGAAAAATTTAATTTAAGATGTGATGACAAAATATTATGATTATGCTATAAACGTGTTTTTAATGTCATGCTAGATTTATTGAAAGTTTTAACTTAAAATATATGATCAATAACACTTTTGAGACTTCATTATTTTTGTTAGGTATTCCAAAGTTTTGTAGCAGTATTGATGTCATTGGGGTATTTGAGAGAAGGCTCATAAGAGTTGGCAATCATCTGCTGCCCTTCATTTGTATGGTAGTTACTTGTATCTGTAGTAACCATACTGACGATAAGTCTTTGTTACACAGGGTTCTCCCTAGAGACATTTTGTTGAGCATGATGTCCAGTTTGTTTTTATTCTGCCTGACTGAATAATTTGGCTGCTAACATACAGCATAACTTTACAGGAAAAAATATTCTTCTTTTATTTAAAGGAAAATACTTGTACAGGTTAAACTGCATCCATAATTGTTGTGACAATTCCAAAATTTCATGTACTAAGTTCATCTTAAAAATACAAATTGTAACGTTGCAGTCACTCCGGCCTGTTTTTTTTTTTAAATTTGAATTTTTAATATTTTTTTTTCTAAATGTCATTGGTTTGTTACTGTGGCAAATTAAGAAATTAATAAATTGGGTGCAAAAAGTACTCGGAAGACTTTATCCAGTTCTTAATGTGGGATTGACCAGTGTTTTATTTTTATATTATGGATAGGTTAGTTTCAAAATAATTGTCAAAATGTTTTAGGCTTGGTTTGGCCAGTTATATTAACGTGTGTGTAGATTACAGTTGGCCATTTTCTGATACTTGAAAATTCTATAATAAAATATTTCAAAATGAAATAGAAGACAGGGGTGCTAAGCCCTGGTGTCATAAGTTTTTTTTCGTGTCTCAAAGAAATGTGTTGTTGGAAAGCCATTGCGTAGGCACAAGACTGCAGCAATGTAGTAGAATGTCTGCTAGGCGCAGCCAATCAGGACGACCTATGCTGTGAGGTGATCTGACACTACAGAATTTCATGGATAAACATTCATTATCAAATGTAGTCATGTGTATTGTGATTGGTCGGTTGGCCCTTGTTAAGCAAGGTAGCGGCATCGTCCAATCGGTTGTCGCTCGATCGTCGTACCAGCAGGTCGTGTCATTGGCAGCTCAAAACAAAACAAGAAGTGAATCACAATGCGGACAACTTCAAATCTGTGTTCAGTGCATGGTGCATTTTTCTAACTAAAATTTTCGCTTTCAGTAATGTGCAAGTAGGAACCTGGCCACATGCATCGACACCAGCCGGTGGCAACAGTGATTGCCATAGACCAATGCAGTCTCTCATGTTGCTGCACTTCAGTTGAGAATTCAACTGAATGATTTACTCAACTTTTTTTTTTTGTTCTTGCAATTGAAGGGCTAGCAACAGTGGATATTTTAGGAACATAACTGGACCTGTTATGCAAGTTATAAGGTGCGTTTCTGATTTTGAAATTATAATGATAAAATACAGTTCAGAAACTTTTATTTGATAAACAGAGAGAAGAAAAACCTTTCTATTCATTGAATAATTAATCTACCTTTGGTGAAAATACTAACCTCAAAAATTTTTCAAAGTCATTGCATATCAACAGGGTCAAATTTTCAAATACCAATCAGGAATTCGTTACTATTCTTGGTTGCTTGATGGGCCAACCTGAAATGTTACAAAGTAAGGTAGACTCCAAATGTTTGTAAAGTACAAATACTCTCAATTTAGCAGCAGCTTTACTCAATGCAGTTTTGCCAACATAATTATGTGCAAATTCTGATCACCATATTTGGCATCATCAAGAGTTGTTGACTGCTTTAGTACAATAAACGTAATGTGTTTTTGTAAATGATTCCTAACATTAGTATAATTGATTATCATATTTTCTTTGAGTAATTTTTCACAATTATGAGAACACACATTTTATTATTGTATTAGATTCATATGCTCTGATTTGCATAACAATAATTTTGAGCAATCTGAATTTTTTTAAAATCTATGTTTATACTAGCGAATAAAACTTTCAGGTTTGATTGCAATTATTATGTATGTAGTTACTTGAATTCAAGGATAAATACAAGTCACATAAAAAACTATTTTCATCATTAATCTGGAAAAATCCAGACCAGGATACTATTAATGTCCTTAATTACAGGTCCAAAACAAATGTTGGAAATAAACCCTTTTTAATGGTACTGTTACACTAATAACAAATGGTGTGGTTGGCAACTATATGTGTCGCCATTGTTTGGTCTCATTAGTCATGTGAGATGTCCAAGTCTCATCTGCTGTAATTAATGATGTAGTTCATCAATCATCTCCTTCCTGATGGTATTGAGTCAAAAACTATATCCCACATATTTGTGTTTTGATCATCAGAAAAAGTCTTGGAATCCAATATGATAACAATTTTCGATAATTCTGTTTCTCCAAAACAATTGGTTTGCAGATTGGAACTTGAAACTTGTGGAAATCCACTTGACAACTTTAAAATTGTGAATCGTCATCCTCTCATATTGGATGGTCTATATCACGAACCAAAGGTTGGCCATACGTGGCTCATCATGCACATTAACCCGCCTGCCCTTGAACATTCTCATCCATTGTCAAACTCTACCGTACTTTACCAATCCGATGGTAAATTTCTGCTGCTGCCAAGTTTCTTGCACTTGAGAATCAAATTACAGATCGTATCTCACAGTTGGCGGGCGACTAAAATTTCTTTAACATTATAAACTTCTACAACTCAACACACACACACATGCACAGACACACAAGAACAGTCAGACACACAGACACAGACAAAAACACACACAGACAGGGAACAAACACAGACACAGGCAGACACGCACAGGCAGATGATACGGCTGCAAACATCGTCTAAATGCGTGCGAAGTTTCTGGTTAGCAGATGTGCAAGTGGACTGTGGCGAACATGTCTTGCTCACTCTCATTCCCAAATGGACCTAATATTTCTCATAAGAACCCAAACTGTTAAGACACCAATATGTTTCGTCAGGTCTTCTATAGTAGTTTATGGTATTGATGTCATTGGGGCATTTAGGAAAAGGCTTATAATAGTAAATAATTGTTCTGCTTTCTTCACTTATGGTAATTTTTTTTTAAATTTAATCTGATGTAACTGTTCTCCTAGAGATAATATGTCGAGCATACTGTCCACTTTGTTTTCGATCTACCCAATGAAAAATTGGGCTGATCACTCAACATACAGCATATCTTTACAGGAAGAATAAAAGAAAATATTTGTACAGGTTGAATTGAATCCATAGTTTTGTAATTTTTCCAATATTTCCATGAACATGTTCATCTTAAAAGACAAATAAGGCAGTGTACAAATATTTTACTTAATGCAAGCTGCTTACAGCATATGTGTAAATTTTGGTTAGGTCACAAAATTTTTTTTGGCATCATTTCTAGTTGTCGACTAACTTAATAAAAAAACTTTGTGTTTTCTAAACAATTTATAAACTTATTTCCAACAAGTATCTTTTTTTTAGTAAGTTGTCCCCCATGAGATCACACATCATTGTTTTAAATTAATATTTATAAATCTTAAGAGCTTTGAATGTTCCAAATTTGTATTAATAATATTTTTAATCATCTGCATTATTTTTAAAACTATTTAAGTACTGGTGATTAAAACTTTTATTTGGATCACAATTATTTGATTAAAGGGTAAATGTGAACCAGTTGAAAAACTAATTTCATTAATAACTTTGAAAATACTAATAAAGGATACCATCAAAGTCCTTAGTTACCAAATGTCTATCCATATAAAAACTCATTTCACAATACAACCTTTTTTCATGGTGTCATTACAATAATTTCAAAAGGAATATCATTATTTATTAAATAATTTTTATTTAAATAATTTGGAAAATTAGTAACAAACTTTGTCATTTACATTTTTTTTTGTGAATATACAAAATTTCCATTTTGAATGTTTTTTTTTTCTCTCCCCACTTCAGAACGGGAGATGTTTGTACAACATGAATAATATTTGGCAACAATAGCTGTACAGATATAGCTTGTATATTCAGCCACTGAAAGTTTTTTCGAAAATAGTTAAATAGACAACTAAGTTGGTTGTTAGTACATACACTACATATTTATCAAAAACAAATGTACATAGGAACATCATTTCATTTAGAAAAAGGGCTGGATTAAAAAGTCTAAATTACTTTAAAATTATGTAAAAACTTATGCTTTTTTTTCTAAACTAATGTCTATTCACTGTGATAAAAAAAATTATTTTATAATTAATGTTGAGAAGTTTAACAGTGTTAAGTCACTGGCTGTAGGATACTTGTCTCGAATACTTATAAAAATCCTTTACTGCCCCTTAAAAGTTTTTCAAATATATCCAAATTATGTAAAAAGCTGTTTTTACACATTTTTTTGGTGTTTTTGTGAATATTTAAATGGTTTATCACTCAGTTACTGTATCGTATATAAAACTGGAGGCAGCCTTCTAGTTCCGTAGACCACCCAACTCTGTAACTGTACAGGCTAGAACTAGTTGTGTGATTTGCAGTCAGCCATGTTTGCTGTGAAGTGTAAAGTGATAAAGGTCTGTAAAGTGTAATTTGTATAGGCATTGGAAAGTATGTATTATTTTTTTATTTTTTTATTGCATTCAGTTGTAAATAAGTAAGGACAAACAGTTTGTCTTAAATGAAAAAAAAAAATATTTTGTGAGATTATAATATATACATTAAGAAAGTTTACCATTAAATTATTTTTATATTATTTTGTCTTCTTGAGTATGCTTGTATTCTACACAATTTTTAATTCAGAAATGGGAAGGGTAAACAAGTTCTTTACACATAACATTGCCTTATTTTCTTAGGTCATTGCCTAAAAATTCAAGTTTTGAATAATTTTTTTAAAAAATTATGTGTTCTGTTAGAAAATACTATTATTAATAAAATATAAATCAAACTAATTAAATCAAACCAAAAGGAAAGTTTGAAATTTTTGTCATAAAGTGTGATAATTTAATAAATAATAATTATAAAATATTAGAAGCATATTTATTGGTAAGAGGAACACAAGAAATAATTACTTTGTACAAAAGTAGCCATTGAGACAATTTCCACATATTTATTTAAACTAGTTAGAGGCTTTTCCCTGCAGCTGTTGTTAGAGAAACTGTGCTACTCCACCATTCCCACTTGGCCAGCTGCCTGTGTAATACAGCAGAGGTCTGTGACACAGGTTTCTAGGGCACGGCACATTCTGTAGCACGGTACAAACTGAGCCGCTATATTCAAATATTTTTAGGTTGATCCCAACTGTTGACGCTGGCAGCCATGTCACTTTACTGTGTTACCGGCAGTTTTGATTTACTGAGAGTTCTGGTTTCCATTTCGGTACTGGGTTTCCTGTTTTATATCAGGTTACATTCCACTTTTCATTTGTGTTCCTGTTAAAACTACATGGACTATCAGGAATCCGGCTTGGCCGAAGTCCTATTGGCCGGATTAAAGACCTATCACTGTACTTCACTTTGACTTTTGTTTCATGCACTGTACTATTGTAAATATATAAATTACTAGCTGACCCGGCGAACTTCGTACCGCCTTAGCGTAGCAATGATGCACTACTTTATTTTGTATAGCTGACCTATCTTAGGTATGAGTACCTATTCAATTTGAACTGGAATCTATAATATCCTCCATATAAAAATGAATCCATAATTCCCTGGTATCACTATAACTGAAAAGGACCTTACTAATTTAATTAAATAAAAAACAAAATACATATTGTCAAAATAGTGTTTATTCCATAGGATTCAATAATTCCACTAATGTTTTTACAAATTGATATTGAACAACTTGGCATTTTTAAGTAAACAATGAGCTCAATACCACGCGCGCTCTATAAATCAACTAATAGTCTCTGTACCCCTCACTGCTTCTCTCTACTCTAATGCTTTTTGATAAACTATATTTTTAGTTTTATGTTCTGGCGCGTAAATAAATAATTTTGATGGTTTTCCGACACGGGAACAGGTGACATATAATTGGCCATGTGAAAAACATGGATTTTGTAGGTTGATGCCACATACACTTAGCGACTGCCCTTGCGATTTATTTATTGACATTGCAAATGCAAGCCGCACTGGAAACTGTAAACGCTTAAAGCTGAATGTCGTAAGGTTACTTTAAAAATATTTATATTGTACAAAGTGTTGGGTTAGTTTGGAAATAATTTTATATATGGTGGTTCAGTATTCTTAAATTTTCTAATTTTCCGTTAAATTTTTTCTTTCATAAGAACCTTCTCGTGACAATAACAAACACAACAAAAAAAGAATTAGTGAAATCGGTTCAGTCATTTACGCGTGATGGCGTGACCAAGGGAAATAGGAATTCATTATTCTTAAATTTTCTAATTTTCCGCACAATTTTCTTAATTTTTTCTTTCATAAGAACCTTCTCGTGACAATAACAAACACAACAAAAAAAGAATTAGTGAAATCGGTTCAGTCATTTACGCGTGATGGCGTGACCAAGGGAAATAGGAATTCATTATTCTTAAATTTTCTAATTTTCCGCACAATTTTCTTAATTTTTTCTTTCATAAGAACCTTCTCCTGACCATAGCAAACACAACAAAAAAAAAAAATTAGTGAAATCGGTCCAGCCGTTCACGCGTGATGCCGTGACCAAGGAAAACGGGTTTCATTTTTATATATATAGATTGTGTTTGTATTAGGTTTGAAAGTTGTCTATTAAAATAAAAACTTTTTATGTTTAGAAATTGATTTTGATATTTTTATTAGTAAAATGCCCTTTTGTAGCATGCATGGTTGCAACAAACATTTCACATCCTAACTGCTGCAAGTCATAACATGTTTTTGTTGAAATAAGAAATAAACCAGATAAGCAATTTTTTTTTACTTTGATTTAATCATATTTTAAGCATAAACATATAGAATAATGTATCTGCAACAAGATTATTGAACACTTAATACGGTGTATAGCAAAACGGAATCACGAGAGTCTTAATATCTGTCACCAGAGTTTGCGTAATTGGTACGGATGGTCAGTGGTCAGTGTTCAAATTCAACATGTTTTTTTGTGCAGGCGATTCAAGGGTGCACACACTGAGACAAAAATCGGGATGAATCGTACATAAATACCCAATCATTCCCAGAAACTGCTGTACCATTTTTAATGTTTTGCCGGGAAAAATTAACATTAGGTCCAATCTTATCCGGAGCCATTACTAAGTTACCGTCCGAAATAATGAAACCTAAATACCGATGATATTTTTACCTAAAGTTATTTTGTCTGGATAAACTGTCAATTTAAACTCTCTCGGTCTTTGAAAAACTTTGTGCAAATGTTTCAGGTGCTCGTCAAAACTTTAGCTGTACACAATAATATCATCTAAGTAATCAAACACATAATCGAACTTCAAATCGCTGTGCACAAAGTCCAGGACCCTACTCAACGCCTCGCTGCCAAAGTTTACCACCACGGGTATCCTGTTGAGTTGATGTTGCCCCCAGGGAGTGGAGAAAGTGGTGTATTTGTGGCAGTCTGGGTGCAGTAAGCACTAAGGGAAGCTTGCGTTGAGATTGATCACGGAAAATATTTTGGCCTCACCCAGATGCTTCAAGGTGCTCTCTACGGTAGATAATGGAAATGGGTCCTCCCTAATCGGGTCATTCCATGGCTTAAAGTTGTGTACGATGTTAAACTCATTGCTCTCTCTTTTGGGACAAGAAGTGTAAGTGAACAAAAATTCGAAACAGAGGCTGAGATGACCCCTGTAAGTTAGAGGGAGAAACTTTTAATTATTATCTCTCACTGGGACTTCTTTTAAATAAAACCTATTAATGAAATATAAATTTAAATTTAAATTTAAATTAATTAAATATAAAAGCCACGCCATTGCTATGACATTTTTAATCATTACTGACTCACACATTATGACAATGGGTACTACAGAATCATGCATTAAATTAAAATTACTGAAAGAAGCAAACCTGAAACAATTTTGTGCTTACTCTTACCAAGAACACAACACATTCTCTTTAAGCAAACAATCCACCGCCGAGTGACCCAGGGCACAGTAGTTGGCACACCTGAGCCTACTCGCACCTGTGTTTGCACATGGCCTTGCTGCCTTTCCTACCAGGCGTGTTTACCCCAGTCGCATCACCCAAGGCAGGTTCACGTCGGGAATCTTAACAGGAGAGAAAACATGTGAGAGTTGCGAAGTGTAGGTTGTAGAGAACTAGGCCTGGAGCCTTGTGGAAGTAATTGTCTGGCTACTTTTTAGAGTGGATTCTACTGTGGCGTAGAGTGTTCATAAATTACGTTAACGTTCATGAACGCCGCTTGCAATAGTTTCGTGGCGGTCTTACCTATGGGCGCTAGCTGCGTGCTCATGGAAAGTAGTATGCTTCGTGTTGCTGCAGTAAATGTAGTCTAGTGTGCGAGATTGCTGTCGTAATGTTTATTTTCTCACCGATTTGGGAGGTGTTGGCAAGAGATGACGATTTACTTCAGGTGCCTTTCAGCAGTGGTGTTGCCGGGTCCCTGTGCTGTTGGAAATAGGCTGCAAGCTGCCTGTTTGGAAAAATGATACATTTTTTTCTTTGCGCTCGGTACGAGGCAAGAAAGCTGACACGATTTTTTTTGTCCTTCTGGTAAGACAATTTCAGTTGCTGTAAGTGTTGAATTTCAAGTTTGAATTGGTGGTGGGTTTTGCGACTGATTTTCTGCGGAGACATGACGTCAGCCATCTTATGTATGTTTTAGTAATGACATAAAGGTTATCGTTATGCACTGAGTATATGTGCAAAAGTTTGACAGTTAAGTTTTTGTTGATGAGATATACCTGTAACTTTTCTGTGAGTTTCGGGAATATTGCATGCTGGTGATATTAACTGGATATTGCACAGTTGCGATTACATTATTACTGTGCAGCAGCATAAAACCGAATAAGTCATTTGTATAAGATTGTAGTATACTCCAGTATCCTAATTTTGAGAAATGAGTATACTTAAATTTTACCTGTATTAAGAAGCTCATCGCATGATGTGATAGAGTTTAGTGATTTTTAAATTTTTGTTTTGGTGATCATTTTGATGAGGTGAAGAACTATTATAATCATATGAGTGAAAGCAGCAGCATCTGGCATGATTTAGCTGGCAAATATAAAGGAGCTTTTACATATTACCTAGCCACATTGTATTTTCACATGAAGTTGTCTGGTGTTGTAGTCTGAGATAGTGGCTGCAACATGTTGATGTGTTAAGATGTAGCAGTGAAGTTACCATTTATATGCAGTTGAATTTACAACAATATGTTTTTAAACTAATGATCCAAATTGAACTCAAAACAGATCTTGTGTAGGCAGTTATTGAAAAAAATATTGGTCTGGCCTTGGTCTAAAATTAAGCTGTTTAGTAATTGACTTTACAGTTTTGTTTTTCAAGCTTTGAGATTAGTAGATTACAAGGAGGCAGTTACTATAAATGTAGAATAATGTAAATATAATTATATGTATATTATCACATAGTTACAAATTCAATATTCGGTTATTATACTATTCATTTATTTAAAGCAAGGAATCTGGGAGTGTACTTATGGTTTTGGTAAATGTTTTAAATTTTTATGATATATGTTATAAAGGTAATTCCTACACTTTATAGAAATCGGTTTATTTATTTTATTCACGCTTAACATTTCCATCAGTTTAAATTATGGTTCGCTTATTCTATGCAATTGTGTGTGATTTGAAAAGTATTTTGCTTTGTCTATGATTATGATTTTATCTTTGGTCATAAACCTTAAATTTTATTTTAATTTATTTTTTTTTCCTCTGCATTTGTAAAGAATAGGAGTTTTCATTACTTAATTTCTGGACAAACAGTTCATGTTTTGTCAAAATTTAGAGAATCACGTTTTTATTAACAAGATAGAGAAAAAGATTCTTTTAGAATGTTCGTCAGTAAGCACGTTTTAAGTTAGATTCTCCAAATATCTACTACAAGAAATATGACTATATTAAATATTTCAAGCTGGATTGCTGATAATTAGAGAAGATTTATTGATATTTGCAAGAAATTAAGTGGATTTATATAAAATTATTTATGAAGAATTACCAGTTATTATTAATGAGTCCTGAACCATTAGCTGCTGATATCGACGTGTAGAAAAGAACTTACCAGGAATATATAATTTTGAGGATAATCTAAAATTGACCTGCGGAAGAATAATCGACAAATCCAATGAAGGTTTGATGTCCGAGTCTACTTCTGTCCTGTCCAACAACGACTGACTGAAGGAAGGTGTGGAAGAACGTTTCAACTCGACGATGGACTATCCAGAGAAGGACAGTCCGTGAGCCAGTCCGACGACCAGCCCCAGGAGACCGTTCGAGAGGAGTGCCCGATGGACTGGTTCTACCAGTAACGAGAGTGATGGAGGTCGCTGTCCGTTGATCGCGCCGTGCAGTGGTCACCGAGTATTGCCTATTTTCCCTGGTGTGGTTTGCTGAAACCGAGGTTGGTTGGTCCCAGTTCCGTACCGTCGCTGTATAAACTTTCGTCGTCACGTTCAAGATTTCTATCCACGTTAATAAACAATTATTCATTCAAAGAGACTTAAAGAATTGAAAGTTTAAATTAATATTGTAACTCATATTCGGCATACATACTAACTTGACTAATTTAATTTATCGTATATTATACAGGGGTCCCAGATTAGTTTTAGATGTAGTACATGATTGGAATTCATTTTGGACTAGTAACTATTGAGTAGGATGTTTATTCTGGTGTAGTATGTTTTCACTGAAATCCAGAGGTTTGCTCACCGTCTGATTACTAAACGGCCCACACTTATATATAATTGATTTTAGCTTACTGTAACTTTCAACATGCACTAAACTTAAAAGGAGAAATAATTTTTAGTTTTTTTGATCTGAAGTAACTGATTTACATATTTGCCTAAATATTAATTTTAGGAACTTGATTACTACTTTGCACTTGGATTGATGAGTAACTAAAAACCCTGAAAGAATTCCAATTATCTTAGATTAGCAAATAATTTTACTTATACTATAGTGTGACTTATTAATTCTGTGAATCGAATATGTTGTATGTTTACATTGAAACTGGTGTTAATAATAATAATATGAATAATAATAATAATAATAATAGAGATATGCCTAGTATTTATTTATTCATAAAGGGTTGATATTGTTACGATATGGGGTTTGTAAAGAATATCCCAATTATATATGTTATTACACTACACAGTTTTATTGATGGCCACTACTTATGTCACTTACAAATGATCTAAAAATGCCAAATAATTAATTACACTTAAAAATGTTGCTTCCCCAGTCACTCGTTTCTCAGAATCCACACACCTCGCTGGGCCGCACCTCTGGCACAACTCTCGCCGCAGCACCCCTCGTGGTCCTCCGCCGCCGCACTCCGCCGCCGCCGACACACTTGCCTTCGCCGAGGATCCGCTCGACGCCTTGCTCGGGACTTCGCTCGGGACTCCGCCGCGCCCGTGACACTATCACCCAGAACTGAACTCTCTGCCCTGGAACCTTCGTCAAGGGCATCGCCGCTCTATCGCCCAGAAACTCCGCCGCGGGAAAAATCCCACCTGAACTCTCTCTCTCTCTCTCTGAACTCCACTGACACTCAGGCCGGCATCCTAATCTTATATATCACAGACGCCATTTCTAGAACTCATGAGCGCGGCTGGGGCCAGTCGCGTCATTCCGCACCGACACGACGGCAGCAATCTCTCGAAACACGTGTCGGCGGCTCGCGTAACTCCGCAGCTGCCAGGTTTCGGATGTCAAACTAACGGCGCCGGGCGGGGCGCAGAGGGCTGCAGGGAGGGGAAGCGGCGACCCAGGTGCGCACGGAACATCTCATGTAGCACGGCCGCATGATGTCAGCCAGCTGTGCATCTGCACGTGTCACGGCCGTGCTCACGTTCGTAACAATATAATTAGAGTACTCTCAGAGTGTGACTGCCATTTTATAATTATTTATAATGTAATTTGAACTCATCAGCCAGGGCCTTGCGTACCCTCCGCGAAGGCAGGCCGATTGATCTGGGTACATACCAGCATCATGCGAAAGGGCGGTGGCCAACACCCTTCCCTCACACCATGCCGGGCCAGATGGTGACACTAATGCTTACAAGGGGCAGGGGTCGATAAGTAGTTCGCAGGCTAACGCCACATTCCACAGCCCTGACTAGAAAGGAAGGGGCTGTGGTTTTAAGACATTCCCAGGTTCTGCATCAAGTAAGCTGCCTCACTGCACCGTAACATTGTAAACTAAACCAAGCTAACTACTGAAATAGCAATAATGATAGTCAATTTAACAGTAACTCCTTTCACATTTAGTTTATTGTACTAAGGTAATCAACAACTCAAGATGATGCCAAAAATGAATATCAAGATTTTCAACTGATGAAGCCACACTTCGTAGGGCTACAAGACCTTTCAGGGTTGGTACTCGGCTGGTATTTAAGACGGACGACGACTTGCAGCGAGTAGTGTGAGAGTGACAGAGGCTTGTGGCGACACCAGCATATTCTCAGTGTCCTGTGAGATCAGTGAAGTGCAGAGGTTGAGTGACCCCTGTGGTGAGCTAAAGAGGACGCAAAGCGACAAGCTTCGTGTGCAAAGATTGGTGCATCCGGGTGTTGTTGTGTGCACGACGAATGAGTGAGTAGTTGCGAGGCAGTGTGTTAGGACAGAGGTGTGCAGTAAGAGACAAGTAGTGGAGTTAGCCTCTGTCGAGCCAAGCTCCAGTGTAGAGAGTAAATTTAGGATCCAATGTAGGTGTTATAAATTTGTGGACAGAAAGTTTAGTTGTTATAATTTAACTGATAATGTAAAAAATTGTTTTAAATAAAATTCTAGTTTCTTACTTGGTCTACCTTTCGACCTTCACAACAATATATCATCTAAAATGCTGATATTGCACATTAGCTTTGGCTACTCTCCATCAAAGGATGGTTTATTATGTGGACTGTGACTGCATTTTACTTACACATTGAATGCTTGTATACAATTAAAAATAAATTCATATAGTTTCCAGCATTCTTTGCTTTAATTACAAATGTACAACCTTCTAATATTTTTTTTATAATTTTTTTTTAGTATGCGTGAAAAGCAGTGACTTGCCGTACGTAATGGAAGAAAGAACTAAGAATGAAAAGGACTCGGAACCTGTTCAGTCGGGGGAAAAAACTGAAAAACTGAAGAAATTATTGAATCAAAATATGTGCTCCAGTGAGTTAGATAGTTATACCAATGAAACACAACCTTGTAGGAAATCATTCTCATGTTCACAGTGTTCTGCTCAGTTTAATGTAGAGTATCATTTGATTGTACACCTCAGAACACACACTGGTGAAAAGCCATTCTCATGTCAATTTTGTTCAGCTAAGCTTAGTAGTAATAGTTATCTTAAGGTACATATGAGATCACATACTGGTGAGAAGCCGTTCTCATGTTCACAATGTTCTAAAGCATTCACTCAGAAGAATAGTTTGAATGCACACCTTATAACACACACAGGTGAGAAGCCATTCTCATGTTCATTTTGCTCAGCTAAGTTTAACAATAGTGCCAATCTTAAGGTACATATGAGATCACACACTGGTGAAAAACCATTTTCTTGTTCACAATGTTCTATTGCATACACTCAAAAGAATAATTTGAATGCACATCTCAGAACACACACAGGTGAGAAGCCATTCTCATGTATACAATGTTCTGCTGCGTTCACTAAAAAGAATAATTTGAATGCACACCTCAGAACACACACAGGTGAGAAGCCATTCTCATGTTCATTATGTTTTTCAAAATTTTCAAAAAAGGACCATTAGATTGGACACCTTAGAACACACTCTAGTGATATGCCTTTCTCATGTCCATTTTGTTCAGTAAAGTTTAGTAGTAATGGTTACCTGAAGATACATATGAAGTCACATACTGGTGAGAAGCCATTCTCATGTTCACAATGTTCTGCTGCATTCATTCAAAAGAGTCATTTGATTACACACCTCAGAAAACACACTGGTGAGAGGCCATTGTCATGTTTAATTTGTTTAGCCACGTTTAGTGTAAAGAATTCACTTAATAATCATATAAAAACACATTATGGTAGAAAACCATTTTCATGTTCCTTCTGTTCTGCTTATTTCAATACAAAGAATTCACTTAGTAGACACATGAGTTCACACACTGGTGTAAAGTCATTCTCATGTTCTCAATGTTCTGCTAAATTCACTCAAAAGAATAGTTTAATTTCACATCTCAGAACACACACAGGTTAATAGCCATCCTTAGTTCCTTATTTAGTGCTAATTTCTATACTGCACCTATCCCTCACTTAGCATGACTAATTCGTTCCTAAAAATGCTCTTGGTATTTGAAATCGCGTTTGCTGAAGCATTAGTTTCCTTAAATAGAAAGGCTAATTTATGTCGTGTGTTCCAAAGTTGTGTGGGCAAATATTCTTTACGTAATATAAATTGAAGAATAACACTCAACGATAAATATGTCAACCCATTAATCTTTATATGCCTCCCATCGAACTTTGTATGACAAATATGACACTGTGTAACGGGAGATACGTACCGTATATACTCGTGTATAGCGCGCCCTTTTTTCCCCTCAAGTAAGGGAAAAAAATAAGGATGCGCGCTATACACGGAAAAAAAAAAAGGGGGTGGGGAAGGGAGGAGTGGAAGTCGTTAACTGCCAGGTGATTGTTGACGTTTCTGGCCAGCCCCCCACACATACGCACAAGCAACAAGGCCTCTCTTTCACACACACACACGCACACACACGCAACCTGGTCTCTCTCGCGCGCGCACGCACACACACACACACACACACGCAAGCTCGCACGTCTCTTGTTTATTTTTAGACCTCCCCCTCTACACAAAGCCAACGCAGCTAGTAAAATAAAAGAGAGAGAAAGAATGTTGTCGCCATTCCCCCTCCCACTTCCTTCGCTTCCTCGTCCCAGCTGCTACCGGTGAGTCATCTAATCCTCCGCGCGTCTCTGTTACTGCCTGCCTCCCTCCCTCCCTCCCTCCGCCCAAGTACCAGTTGTGACGATACAGCGCTTCATTATCTTCCGTCTACACAGCAGAGTTTAAGTATTTTCCTGACGCATCACCACACATCAATTTAAATTATCATTTGTTTCACACGTACAGGTACCACAAAATGTTAGTAAAATTTATTTATGGGGAAAAAAAAATTTTTCTTTGGAATTTGTTGCAAAAATCGTGGTGCGCGCTATACACGAGGGCGCGCTATACACGAGTAAATACGGTAATTGTGTACTTTATCGTCAGTGGGCTGGCTGAATTGCCCGCCCGGGCATGACCGTCAACTCACGTCACGTACCTTTCCAAACCATCCTTTACTGACAATGAAACAGATATTACTGTCCGGATAATTACTTTTTGATTTCTCAAAAATTAAATGCCTACCGTGTTTTATTGCATTGTCGTCTCACATTTTATACTAAAATCAAGTTTGAAAAGTAGGGGTGCAATTTTTATTTATCAAAAAAAAAAATTGGTAGGTAAACAAAACTCATTCATGGAAAGTACGTTTATTTAAAAAGTAGAGTATAAAAAAGCAATCCTAACAACTTAAATTAGTAAGTCATGCAAAAAAAAACTTTCTTAACCTAAAATAGAAAAATAAAATATGTGAACCGATTGTGAGCCTGAACTGACGCATAACTACTGTCGTAGTACACACTCACCACGAAAGAGTGCGGGCCATCAGATGTAGTTAACTCGGCACTCGACAGAGAGCGCGTGTTGCATGCAATCTGCGAGATATCACTATCGGTATTCGGCTACATGTGCACGCTCTATACGGAAAGCAACATAACCAAACATGAATGATGCCAACTAGCGCTGGCTACATTTTTATAAGCGGTACACCGCGGCGCCTCAGACTAACAGATAAAGGTTATAACGTTTAAAAAGTCTTTAAAAAGAATTGTGCGCATAGTTTACTTGCATAAAACTAAAGTGCGACCAACACGACAATCTGCGCGCTGTAATACTTCCCTGTAATACTTCCAGTTTTGTCTCAAATACTTGAACACTATACACTATGAGTGATCAAGCATGTAGAGTTACCGACAGCTGAATGCTTTTGTTTGTGTGAATTCCCTGCCACTGGCTAGACTGAGTTCACGGCCCGGTGTGTGGCCAGGCGACAACGGTACGGCACGGCGGCATATGCGCAGACGTAAAAACATTTGGTCCTTTACACTCCATAGCCGCAATTTAACTTGCCATAGCTGATGTTTGTATAACAGCCGATAGCGTAGTCAGACCTGCGCGTGCATCTCTTCCCCCCTTGTTTGGCTAACTGTATCCCACGGCACATCTGTTGTTTACAGAAGTTGAAACAGACTTTGTGGCTTCGTGCCCAACTTTTTTTTATTTTGCCTGCGCAGATTTTGCGCTTACTGACATTTACAGACGTGCTATTTAAGACTGGGGCAGTAAAATTAACATCGCACTTAAGAAATTCGCACAATCTGAAAGCGTTTTAATTGAGGGATAGGTGTACAAAGAATTCACTTAGCAGTCACATAAGATCATACACCACAATCTGAAAGCGTTTTAATTGAGGGATAGGTGTACAAAGAATGCACTTAGCAGTCACATAAGATCATACACTGGTGTACACCTTAGGATACATACTGGTGATACACTATTCTCATTTCCATTATGTTTTGCTAAGTTCACTGACAAGAGTTCACTTAGGAGACATATAAGAACACACAACATTCACTAATAAACAAAAATTTATGATGGATAATAAATATGGCTTAGAACTGACACATTTGTTACAGAAAATAATAATAAAAATATCAGAGACATGGTGCTTTCATCGAAAGTACTTCACTTGTTATAGATGTACTTAACACAACTGAATGTTTGGTTAGCAAAACAAAATGTTTCTGTAATGATATTCAATACACAATTTTATTTGGCTCAGTTATACTAACAGAAGGTTTTTAATTTATTTTACATATGAAAAAAACAGGCGTGAAGCCATTGTGATGTTCACAATGTATTAAGAAGTTTCCTTTAAAGGGTAGTTTTTATGCAAACCTCAGAATATAACTGGTGAGAAGCCATTCACATGTTCTTTATGTTCTGATAATCATATTGGAAGATGTTCACTAGTTATCATTTAAAAAGATGATGCATGGTTTTAAAGTAATAGTCATGTTGGGTTCAGTGAAATGGCTCTCTTCATGTTCATATTGTTCTGTATTTTTTGCTGTAAAATTTATTTTGATGAGTTATTTAATAATACTCTGAATTTATCAGTGAGAAGCCATTTACACTTATTTTATTTTATGTTATGTTTATTTGAAAGATTTGATTTAAGATTTAATGACAATATATTATGATAATGCTATAAACGTGTTTTAATGTCATACTAGATCTATTGAAAGTTTTAACTTAAAATAAATAAAATATAAAATTTTGAGACTTCCAAAGTTTTGTAGCAGTATTGATGTCATTGGGGCATTGGAGAGAAGGCTTATAGAGTTAACATTTATCTGATACCCTTCACTTGTTTGCTAGTTATTTACTTGTATCTGTAGTAACCTTACTGACGATAACCCTTTGTTACGCAGGGTTCTCCCTAGACACATTTTGTTGAGCATGATGTCCAGTTTGTTTTTATTCTGCCTGACTGAATAATTTGGCTGCTAACATATAGCATTACTTTACAGGAAAAAATATTCTTTTATTTAAAAGAAAATACTTGTACAGTTTAAACTGTGTCCATAATTGTTGTGACCATTACAAAATTTAAGGTACTAAGTTCATCTTAAAAATACAAATTGTATCTTAGCAGACACTCCTCCCATAATTTTTTTTTAAATTTGTATTTTTAATTTTGTTTTCTAAATGTCATTGGTTTGTTACTGCGGCAAATTAAGAAATTAATTAATTGGTAGAAAAAAGTACTCGGAAGACTTTATCCAGTTCTTAATATGGGATTGACCAGGGTGTTAATTTTTATTTTATGGATAGGTTAGTTTCAAAATAATTGTCAAAATGTTTTAGGCTTGGTTTGGCCAGTTATATTAACGTGTGTGTTGATTACAGTTGGCCATTTTCTGATACTGGAAAATTCTATAATGTAATATTTCAAAATGAAATAAAAGACAGGGGTGCTAAGCCCTGGTGGCATAAGTTGTTTTTCATGTCTCAAAGAAATGTGTTGTTGGAAAAACCATTGTGTATGCACAAGACCGCAGCAATGTAGTAGAATTTCTGCTGGGCACAGCCAATCAGGATGATCTATGCTGTGAGGTGATCTGACATTACAGAATTTCATGGATAAACATTCATTATCAATTGTAGTCATGTGTATTGTGATTGGTCGGTTGGCCCACGGAGTTGCCTCCCTGTGTTTCCACCTTTGTAAAGCAAGGTAGCGGCATCGTCCAATCAGTTGTCGCTCAATCGTCGTACCAGCAGGTCGTGTCATCGGCAGCTCAAAACAAAACAAGAAGTGAATCACTTTTCTGTGTTCAGTGCATGCTGCATTTTTGACAAAAACAAATGACAAAAACACAAACTAAGCAAAAAACACACACATTCCTACACTTGACATAGTTTCATCAGTTGAGAGCGCAATATACAAACTTCCTGCCGCTAAAAAAGATAAATTTCGTTGGGATGTGTGAACAGCAATCACCTCAGCTGGTCCGCCTAAACCAAATCTGCCACCTGATGAACTCAAGGCCATCAGAACTCTGAAATCCGACCACACAATTGTAATCCTCCTAGCTGATAAGGGTTGTGCTACAGCCATACTTGACAAACCAGACTATGACCAAAAAATTACGGATTTGATCACCACTGATCAATATACAAAACGGGTAATAGACCCCACAGCCAGCATTGAAAGAAAAGTGTACCAAACTCTAAAAAAAACACCAGAATCACATCCCAGAAAAAGCTAGATCAGAACTGACGCCACACAGCAGTAAATCACCCCACATTTACGGTCTTCCAAAAATTCATAATCCCGACATGCCTCTGCGCCCGATCATCAGTTGTTGTAATTCCCCATGCCAGAAACTATCAAAATATCTCCTGAAAATTGTTGAGCCACTAGCAGGACTGACAGATACATTTGTCAAAGATTCTAATCATTTTATTTCTATAGTCAAAACACTGAAAATAGCAAACAATGATACCCTGATGAGTTTTGATGTCCAAAGCCTCTTCACCAATGTGCCAGTAGCCGAAACACTCAGCATTATCAAGGCCAAATTGGAGGCTGATCCAACTCTAAAGGACAGGACTATGATACCAATCCCATCCATCATGGAAATGATTACCCTCTGTGTCACCATGACATATTTCCAGTTCAAGGATATTTTCTACAAACAGACCGTTGGCATGGCAATGGGCTCTTCTCTTTCACCATTTATGGCCAATATATTTATGGAAAACTTTGAGCAAGAAGCACTTAGCAAAAGTAAAACCCCTCCTAAAATCTGGCTCCGTTATGTAGACGACACCTTCACTGTCTGGCAACATGGACCTGAAACTTTGGAGGAATTTGTGAACCACCTTAACTCTCTGAGGCCATCAATAAAGTTCACCTATGAAAAAGAAACCAAAGGTAGCATTCCTTTTCTGGATGTACTAGTCAGTAGAAAAAACAACAGCCTGGAAACTAAAGTATAAAGGAAACCTACGCACACAGGCCAATCAATACCTTAATTGTGCATCCAACCACCCCAAAACAACAAAAACTGACATAATTCACACACTAACCAACCGAGCTGAGATATATTGTTCTGATGAGAAATCTATTGCAGTTGAACACAATCTATAAAAAAGGAACTCATAGCCAATGGTTACGCTGTCAACACCATCAAACATCATATGAAATCCAACAAAACACTCAAATCCACAGAAACTGAGAAACCTACAGGAACCCTAGTCATTCCGTATGTTCAAGGGCTTTCAGAAAAAATAAGACGCCTGGGAAACAAATATGGACTTAAAACAGCATTCCTTTCTAAATCTACTATTCAAAGTATTGTTACCAAGGTGAAACCAGCCACAGAAAAATTACAAACCCACCACAACTGTGTGTATCAGATTCCCTGTGAATGTGGCCACGTGTACATAGGTGAAACTGGTAGAGCTATATCCACCCGAATCAAAGAACACAAAAACAACTGCAAGAAGGGTGAAACCCTAAAATCCAGACTTGCTGAACATACATGGGAAAATAGCCACAAAGTTATCTGGGAAGACTCCACACCACTCATACAGGGACCCGATAAAATAAAAAGGAAAATCAAAGAAACAGCCTTCATTATTAGCAATAAAAATATTTTCAGCCAGCAGAGCATTGAATTAAAAAATATGTGGATTCCTTTGATTAACCCTTTGACTACCATTTTTAATTTTTTGAAAAAAAAAAATAATGGTTTTTACATCACCTTGCCAAATAGGTTTAAAATAACCTGAATGAAGAAGGCAATGGCCCCATTGACAATGGGGAAGTGAGCCGAAAATCAGTAATTTCTTGGCTCAATTTTTCAACTTTTATTTATTAAAATATTTTTACTTTCCCATAAGCTAGAGTACCTCATCAAAATTTATTTTCTCATCTATACCACCCAGGGCTATACATATTACAACTTTACTAGTGGGTCTTAGAGTGTCTCAACGTCTCAGCAGAGACATGCAGACGCTTACACGCAGCGTAGGCTAGCCAAGTAAAATTTATCTCGCCGGCATGCAGGAACAGGCATGATAACTCTCCCTGCCTAACGTGCCTTCCGCCTTGTTTCTCACGCAGGGGTACCTGCCTCGTCAGGCGAGCCTAGCTCGCTTTCCCAGGCTCGAGGCCCGGGCGAGCAAAGCGGATGTGCTGGTCTCGGCATAAAACAAGCTCTTCCCCGCCACCTCTGGCCCTCTTAGGTTTTCTGCTATGCTTCCAGGAACCATGACTGAGGCAAGGACCATGCCCCTTCCTTCGTCAACCCCTCCTCTTCTTTAAAAACAAGCCACGCCTATGCTTGCGCTCCACGCACGAGACTTGTGCGCGATCTCTCGAGCACAACCGAAACTAAGCATGCTAATGTCAGTTTTTCCCGCCATGGAGCACCACCTTCCAATCCCCCTTTGCCTTAGACGGCATACCGTAACACCACTGCTCGGTGCGCTATCTCGTGGCGCCCGTCCCAACTAAAGATGGCGCTCATAGAGAGTTTTATATTTTTTTCTTGTGGCACAAGCCCTGACCAATCCCAAGGCACTTTTCCTCCCATGGCCCACTTAGCTCCGCCCACTCTGTTTCTCTCTCCCCCCTCACCCTTTTCGGTTTTGAGCCCATGCAGGAACTAAGGGACTCTCTCAAGTAAAAAAGGGTCGTCAATCAACTGTGGTACAGGGAGCATCCTACATCTGCCGCGCTACTTCTACCGCGACCGCGTCTCTCCTCCTGAGAAGTCGGACATCAAAAATTATAGGATGTAGTCGCGACGACCAGGGGAAAACCCCCTTACAATTTTAAAGTTTAGTTACTTTATATTAGTGTTAGTGTTTTTCTGGTGAATTAAGTGCGTGCAACCGCGCTAGTGGACGTCTACCATCACATGGATAGATAGTACCACCGACCTACCCCACAATTTGGTGAGTAGAGATTTTAGTGCTCTTTTGATTTCCTGTTTTCTTGAGCCCTTTTGTGGCCGAGAACTTTCCCGCTGGCCATAACCACTAAATAACACTGTGTGAACTTTTGTTTTCACAGTGGGGTTTTCCATCCCCAGTGATGGGTAGACAACCACATCTACCGCACTGAGTTCCTGATTTCGGCCATCTAAATTCCACGCATCGTGTTGTCAACTTTAGTCTGCTATCCGCCCCGTCACGCAGTTCGGATGTCAGCACTTCGCATGCAGCTAAGTTTATGTTTGGAAGACACAATGTAAGAAATCTTAAAGTTTTAAATTCTCTACAAACAATTTGCGAACTATTCAACTACCAATTAAAGAAAAAGGTATAAAATATAGTAATGAAAAGTACTGGTCAATCCAAAATAATGGAAAGTTGTTTATTTTTGATTTTATTACTATGAAACCTTGTTTGTGCAACTTGCTTTAAAATAAATGTAATCTGTAAAGTAAATATCAAAGTATCCGCGGCCGGCCGGCGTGTAGTAAAATAAAATTCTATTATAATTTAATGTACTAAATTTTGAGTTTACTGAACCTGTGAATTTTCATAAAAATATTTATTGTCATTAGTTTGTAAGTCATTAAAGTGGCGACCAAAAGTATTAACTTTCGCACTATGATAAATCTGGCTTGTCCAAAATGAAATAAGTTAACTATTAAAATAATCTAGAAGTAAACAGATTTCATTGTTTTATTTATATTTTTATATATTACGATCCACCTTAACACCCACCAATCTTTTGGGGGTGTTAATACCTAAATTCTTTGTATTTTACCTGTGTTCCGCCTCTGTTCACTGTTCATATGTCTTCTTGACGTATGCCATGGCCCGTACGTTTCTAGGCCTTTTTGTTTTTTTAAGTACCTACTAAGTCTACAGGGACACAGGTTTATTACAGAAGGGAGGATGGGGGTTTGGAGGCATGGGACATATGTGTCCCAGTGGGATGTTGCTTTGGGACGCATGTGTCCCAATGGTACCAAAAATCAATGTACATGCTAACAACATTTCAATCGCCAAATTGTTTACATCTGCACACAAAATTTACACTTGGAAATAAAAATCTAACCAACTGAAAAATTAGCACACTTACACAAAAAAGTCGCACATAAAAACTTGAATGACGTAAAGCAAAGAATTTTCAAATGAGAGACATTTTCCAGACTGTTTTCACATGTGTTTCAGTTTGTGCAAATTGAATAGAGATGTCTTCATATTGTAACCTTCAATGTGAGGTGGTTGACAATTATCTAACTTGCAATGATTGATGATCATATTGTCCACTCAATAATTACGTTATGAATGATGCGGAGCAGTGATTGATGATCACATTGTACACTCAATAATTACGTTATGAATGATGCTGAGCAAAGCATTTTTTGCAAAGTGGCACCTTGCACATGGTGCAAAAAGGTTTTTGTGTGTGTTTCAGTTTTTCCTTGTGCGCATTTGAAGCAACGCCTCCGTGTTGAACCCTCCACTGGCAGGTGATCTCCAACATTGAGCATCATTCTTGCTGCAGACGATGGTCTTCCTCTGGATCTCTTTTGTTTCAAGTGGCATTTAGATTTCCCAGTTCCAATGAGTTGTTCAGCCAGGGGAACAAGGTACTGCAGCAACTTCGATTTCCTCTTCATAACGTCTTGATGAAGGATCCAAGCATTTACAACAGAAACCATGAGAAGTTTGTAAAATACTTTTTTCCACCTTTTTTTTAGATTTTCGTCCAAAATCGTAGACAGCAACTTTTTGATCAGAGAGATCGACACCACCCATATGTTTATTGTAGAAATTTATCAAAGAAGGGCAGGAAACTGTCATCTTGGTCCCGTCTTTCTGCCATCTAGTTGTTTGATCTACAGTAGTGTCATGACAGTTGCTTAGGACAACAACTTCCTTGCTATCCTGCCATCTTGTTGCCAACATTTGTTGGTCATTGGCTATATACTTATGCTGTCCTTTTTCTAACTTTCGACTGCTGAATTAAGGCATATTTTTACGGGTTGAGATGCATGTACCTAAATCTGGATGCAAGATTGTGTTTACGAGGTGCACACTTGTGAAAAAAGATCAAATATTAGTGTTACATCAGGAGATTGAATTGAACTTGCCAACTTCATAACTACTCTTTCCCCAAGTGTTGAATCGCTTGGAAGCACATATGTGTCTTTTCCAGAGTAGATATCAAAATCATATGTGTAACCTGTTTGTGAATCACAGCGTTCCCATATTTTTATTCCACGTTTGATTGGCTTCATGGGGAGGTACTGCTTCAAAGAAGATCTCCTCTTGAACTTAGTCATAGATTCATCTATGCTTTGGTATGGGCTCTCTTCCCTCACTTTCAGGAAGGTAAACTTCAGGCATGAAACCAATTCATCTGCATAATATGTTTTAGAAGCACCGGTAGGTAGTTCAGGTTCATTGAAATATAGTTTGGAGATTAGAACTTGGAAACGATTTCGTGACATTGCAGTTTTGATTGTCTCGTTTCCCATTAATGTGTGATGAGACCAGTAGTCTGATAAGCTGGGAAGCTTATTGTAACACATAACCAGTACAATGCCCACAAGCATCATGATTTCATGTGGGTCTGTATCAACA